>NC_133295.1:9195979-9375923 GCF_005239225.2 Populus alba
TAATAACGGTTTTCTAAAGTATTCCTAGGTTTTTTCTTCTTCTTTTTTTAGTTTTCTTTTTTTAGTGGATTAGGGAAGAGGAGGTCGTCAGATTCTAGATTAGCAGAAATAGAAAGTTGTCATTGGGAAATATTTTGAACACCAAAAGATTCCATATGATAAGGGGTTGTTAAGATCAAGATTGTCAATTCCGTTTCGTAGGTGTTTTCGTTTTTTTCAATTGGAATGGAATGTTTTAGTTTCGGAGTGTTTCGGCGTGTCGTTTTCGGGGTTGTACTGTTCATATATATATATATTCAATCAAACATAATTCAAATTCAAAATAAATTAATTATAAACTATGCAAACAAACACAATGCCAAACAAATATAATTTTAAAATTTAAAATATTTCTAAATAGTCAAGAATTAAATAGATCTTTATACTTAAAGTAATTTCAAACTAACAAAATATCAAATATTTATGAAAGTAAAATACTTTAACAAAAATATTTAAATATAAAGTTAGGTCAATGTTATCAAGTGGCTAATAGAATCTAAAGCATCCCTTGTTTTGCTTAAATTCCAATAAATTATAGAGACATGAAAAAAAAAACAACAATGAATATAAACCATATATATTAAGTGATAAATCTAATTTTAAAAAATTAATATCATTGTTAATGAAAATGTATATAATAAAATTTTAATATTATTATTAATATCATTGCTATTGAAAATAGTAATGAAAAGGAGCTTTTTATAATTGGGTGGTTTAATTAATTAAATTGAGCAAGGGTTCAATTTGATTCATTGGCTTTATCAAGAGCGGAACGGAACATGTGGAATGAAACCGGAACGTTTCGGTGGAATTTAGCCCGAAAAATCCGGAACGGACCGAGATTTAAAATGAAAATTGAAATTTGTTTCTTTTTTTTAATTGGTATGGAATGTTTCGGGCCATTTCGGACGGAAACGGAACGGAATTGATCAATCTTGGTTAAGATTAGGTGTTTTTTTTTTTACCTTAAAAGACCTAAAAAAAACAAATCTGAACTCGGGAAGATTTTTTGTTTCGGGTTGATTTTGGGTTTTGTGCCTTTTCTTCCGTCTTTTGAAAGGTATAAAATTGGTTTATAAGGGTTCCTAAGGTATTTCCTAGGTTTTTGGGTCAAGAATTGGTTGAAAATGAGTTTTTTTAGGTTAAAAAAAAAAGAATATTGTTTTTCTAGCCACACCTGCGGCTAGATTCTTGGATTTTTCAAATAACGCATCATTATTTTTGTTGCTCCAAGCAACTGGGGTGGACGACATGTCATCCGCCCCATTAACTGTAAAAAAAAGCTAAAACATACACACAGGCCTTTTCTTGATAGAGTCACACGCTAAGCCTAGCAGCAGCACTTAACCTCATTGTTTTTTCAAGATTTTTTATTTTTTATATTAATGGCTTTTTCATTTTTTTTAAATAATTTTAAATTTGTTTTTTAATTAATATCCCTTATTTTTATTTTGTTTTGGGGTTTTTAAAAAACTTTGCAAAAAAAACACTTGAAATAGATTGTTTGGGTGTAAAACACTCATGCTCTAACTTTCTGGTTATCAAAGGTCGCAAGAATTTGGATAAAGTAAGCAACGCATTGCCTGCTATTTTTTGTCAAAAATTAGTAGCAGAATACGAGTCATCGGCCCCATAGCAAACACAAAATATACAGGCCCAAACGAGTAGACTGCTTTGGACCCTGTGTGCTTGGGTCTTATTTTCATTTTTTTTATTGGGTTTTTTTATTTGATCCTTCATAATTGGATCTTTATTGATTTTTTTTATTTGAATTTTTTAATTTTTATCTTTTAATATTTTATTGATTTTTAATTTGACAGCATAAATTTGTTTTGGTATGATATTTTATAGGGCTCTCACAATCTCAGCAAAACCCTTAACATGTAATTGTTTTCTCAATTTGTAAGAGTTTTTTATTATTATATAGTTAAAAAATATATAAAAAAGGTTAAATTTGACTGAGTTCTTAACTTGGATTACATACTAATTAACTTTAGTTGGTTAGAAATCTCTTTATATTTTATTTTAGTTGCACAACTAATTCTTAATTGTTTTTTTAATTGCATGCATGCACAAGTTTTAAAAATTTATAATTAAGATTTATATATATATATATATATATATAATTCTTATTATATAATTTTTTTATATTAAAAAAAAATATTCAAGCAGCAAATTAGAATTCAAATAGCTAATAAATTCTAAAAGAAATAAGAATTGGCCTCGGATCCTGCTCCAAAACCACAAGTCTATCCCTTAAAGCATCCAAAAAACAAAACATGGAGATTGTTTTATCTGAAACCAAGTCGACCCACAAACTCTTTTAGAGGATCGGTCCAAATTCGCCGGTGATAGGTCAACGCCAACTCTGTACACAAAAAGTAAAAGAAACTGTGAAATTAAAATGGAGGCGACAAGGATGATCCACTTGAGTGGAGGACCAAATCTTTTATGAGAAGTATTTTATAGCTTGATACATTTTTTATTACTTCTATTACAATGACAGCAATCGCGACCCATAATTCCTCCTGCTGGCTGGACTCCCCACTTGTTCTTCTTTGTCTCGATATTATTTGTAATTATAGTAATGGTTTGTTATTTAAAATATTTTTAAAAAATATATTAAAATAAATATCTTTTTATTTTTAAAAATTAACACATTAAAAATAATTTAAAAATAAAATTAAAAAAACATTATTTACACTGTGTTTTAAAAAAAAGACTCATGGTATGGTTCAGTCACCATAAATGTTGTAGGTGGAGACAACATTAAAGTCCTTGCGGAACAGGGATTTGCGGCAATGGATGGGTGGAATGATTTCTTTAGCATCTTTTTATCAAATATGAGAATTTATGTTAATTCAGAAAATATAATAGGTAAATGAAAAATTAATCTAAATGATAAATGTAATTTTCCCTACATAAAATTATATATTTTATTATATATATTAGAAGGTTTGAATTTGAGGTATCTTAGAATTTTTATTGGTTCAGTGTGTATTAAATGTTGGATTTTTTGGACATTAACAATTAAATGTATAAGTTTTAAATTTTAATCTATCAAAGCCATTTATCCATAAAAATACTAAACAAGATCAATGTTTCTCTACAAAACACTTATTTTACTGTGGATTCACCAAATATAAATGAATGTTTTGCCCTCCACAGCAAAACCCAAAAAACTTGCTTCCATGAGAAAAATAATTTTTCTCACGTTTTCTTATTTGTCATTATTATATTTTAATCTATTATTTTCATAAATATAAATATCTCAAATACCCTTAAAAATAACAATTTGATTAACATATTGACAAGGATATTTTTGGATTATCCTATTTAAAAAGTACAGTAAAATAACAAAATTAATTCTTAAAAGCAAAAACCTAACATACATTAAGGAGCTTTTTTAGTCTTTTCATCAATATTTTTTTTGTTATAATAAAGTAGAGTAGGCAATCTAGTCTTTAATAATAAATGAAAAAAAAAAAAAATTGTTGGTGCGTTGATACACACAAAAAAGAGAAGAAGGAGCCCACACTTTTTTGAGAAATGCTTTCAGCTCCGTAAACACCTCTACACCTCTTTTTACAATGGCATTGGGAGCGGCACACTAAGATTTTCATGGTAGATGAGTGCATGCCTATAACAGACTAATGATGTGATTATAGTGAATTTTTTTTTTCTTCTACTCCCTCTTTTCTCTCTCTTCTCTTTGGCAAACACAAAAGTGTCTTTTATATATATATTCAATTTGGTTATTATTCATTTAATTACTATTTTTCTTATTTTTATTAAAAAATTTTTCTATAATTTAGCCTTTCATCATTTGATTTTATTTAGTTTTTATATCAATTTATTTTCATCTTTATTTTTTAATTTCTATTTATTTCTTTTTTATCTTTTTTTCTAAATGAATTTTGTTTTTAATTATATCCCTTAGAATTTGATTTCAATTTATTTTTATGATAAATTTGATCTCCATTTTTTTTATTACAATTTTTTTTGTTTTAAATTTTTTTTTAATTACTTTTTTTTTTCTAATTTCATCTCTTAGTATTTTTTTTATTGTTAATTTTTTTAGTTTTTCTTCTACGACATTAGTCATGAGCTAAAGACAACGATTATAAGTTTTGGATATTAACACGAGTTAGCTTCAATCTTCTTTTATGTTCTTTTTTAAATTTGATTTGTTTTACCAATCTCATCCTTCAAAGTTTAATTTATTATGAATTGGTATTCATTTTTTTTTCTATTTACAGGGTTATTTCAATTCTATATCCGTCGGGTTAATGGGTTAATCTAAGTCGAATTGAAGTTTTTTTTCTTTGTTTTTTTTTCATTATTTTTTTTAGCTATGCCTTTCAACATTAAATTATCTTTTTTGATAATTGAATTTCATTGTTTTAATTAATTTTTTTTTTAATAAGGTTACCTTGGTATTATAGATGAATCTTGATTAATTTAGCATATTAACTTGAATGAGTTCGAGTTTTTTTTTGTGAATTTATTTATTATCTTTGTATTTTTTTATTTATATTATTTAAAATTATACATGCTTATTAAACCCAATCAAATTAATTAGTTGGATCTCTATTTTTTTTTCTTGAAAACACTATTAACATCTTTTGTTTTTAAATAATAGAAAAAATTTAGACCAGCCCATCGTATATAGAAATGCAGGCCACTATCCAATTAATATAACTATATAATTTAAAGTCTTTTGTTGTATATTAATTAATAATTTACGTTTGCGTGTTAAATGATGTCGCATATAACAACAAATCTTTACAGCAAAAAGGGTCAGTTTGCAAGCCGAAGTATATATAAATATGGTTATGTTTTACAAAGTTTAGAAGACATTTCTTTAAAAATATGTTTGTAAGCAAGAGATTTATATTATAGACCAGTTTATAGCTTGCACGCTACAATACGAGTTAGATTGATTTTTTTTTTATTATAAAAAAGTATTTAAAAATATAAGAAATTAATTGATATTATTATTAAATTCAATCTAACAGGTTAATCTTTAAAACCACCAAATACAACTTATTATTTTAAATTCAGTTTAAATAATAAGTTGTGTTTGGAGATATTGAGATAATGATATATTGAATCGATCTGAACTCATAGTTTAACTAGTCAAACTCGTGTCATGGACTTCTATTGGGTTTTGATAAAACTTTTTTATTTTAATATTTTTTACTTAATTATACAATAATAAAATAAATATTTAAAGTATAAATCAAATATCAACACGTTTATTTAAGTATAACGTAATCTTGTGAAAAAAACAAACAAAAATAATTATGAAAATCAATTCAAAAGTAACCAAAATAAATTATATATACTTTATTGTATGAGATTGTGATAATATAATATTATAAATTATGAAGGTTAATTTGAAATTAATTAAATATTAAAAAATAAAATAAAATAATTTAAATAAATAAGAAAAGAAAGAAAGAAAGAAAGAAAGAATGAGAGGTGCCATATAGTGAACACCTTCAAGTTTCCCAAATGTTTTATTGTATTAATTGCTAATATGTAATTTTTGGTTTTATTCGAAGTATAAAATGTCAAGCTTGCCACCGCCAATTAGAAAGTGACTTTTATTTGTATGGTTTTTACCCTTTGCCTTCTTCTGCCTCGTTGTCATCTACGATCACAATTCTCTTCCATGTCCCCATCTAACAATGTTCCATGTCCCTCGTTGTCATGTCGTGCTTGTTTACGATTAAAACAATTAATTAATACAAAATATTTTTTATTTAAAAAAAATTAGCTTAATTTTTTAAAAACATTTTTTTATTTTAGACAAAAAAAAATACTTTCTTATAATTATTATGATTTTCACAACTTTAATTTTTATTTTATTATTATTATTATTTTTTAATTTATCAGATTTGATTTTTATTTATTTATTTGTTATTTTTTATTTGAAATTATAAAAAAAAATTATTTTATTCTCTTTTAATTTTTTTTATTTATTAGTTTTGATCTGCATTTTTTTTAAAAAAAAAATATAATAAATTATTTTTTAATTTATTTTTCATAGCATAAATAAATATTAAAATATAATTTTTAATTAATTTTTTTCATTTAAATTACCTTCCAAAATAAAATTATTTCCAGCGTGCAAGGTTAACAAGATTTAGTGATGGGAGGGGTAAACATGTCAGTAGAAAAGCGCACAATGTCTGTCTCTGGGCTCTTATAATCCCATCAAACCCCGCAGAGAAAGAAGAGTCTCTCTTTCAGATTCCATTTCTCTACTCCGTCTCCTCTGTCTCGCAACCCTCCTCTATCTTCAAAAGAAGATTAGAAGAGAAAAAAACAGTGAAACATCTGATTGTGTCCCTTCTCCTGCTTCCCTCTCTGTCAGCACCTCTCCTACTGGAAAAACAATTCAAACCTCTCCTCTTTCTTTCTCCCTCTGAAACCAAACTTTCCTTCTTCTGAGTGATGGGTGTGAGCTGCTCCCGGTGCTCCCACACTTCCCACATCACAGAAATCATCATCACCAGTTTCTTTCGCCACAAATCTTAAGACTGATTAATTAAGATAAAAACGTTAAATAGAGATCATTCAGTCCTGGAATCTGGTTCTTTCAGTGTTTGACCAGATACTTTATATAATATAGCTGCGATGGCAGCTTGATTAAACCTGTATCAGCAGGAAAGTTTTTAGAAAAATCATGGCGGCTTGTGGTGGTGGTGGTGCTAATCCCAATTTTTCTGTTTTAGTTCAAAGCCAAAGAGGCCCTTGTGCTGCTTCTCAACCTCTTGAAGCTTTTTTCCTCTCTGGCTCTTCTCCTTCTTTTCTTGGTATTCTTTCTAATTATCTATTTGCTTTACTTTCTGTATTAAAAAAACGGTTCCTTGTTTCTTTTCTTTTTAATTCTGTTAATTCCTGGTGTTTCAAACTTATGATTTCATGGATAAATAAAAAATTCAGGTCTTTTGAACCTCAATTACCTCTATATCATCCTCTCTTTGCTTTTTAATTTGGTGATTTGTTTTTCTTTTATCTTTTGATGAGTAGGGAGGATTTTTTTTTTATGATTATTATTTTAACTCGTTGATGCTCATAATATCAAATTAGATTTCTCTAATTTATCTCCTATAAGATTTTTATATATGATTGCAGTAAATATCCTATCTTTTATTAAACGTTTGCTCAATGGATGCCTTCTTATTCGGCTATAGTATTTTGTTTTTTCCGCTTTTTCTTGAATTCTTGATAATTTCTTATTTTTTTAAGAATTCAAGATGGAAATCAATTGAACCAAAATGATTGCTGATTTCTGCATGTAGCTCTTGTGATTGATTGAAACATGGCCTTTGACTTGTGGTGTGTCAATAATATAGGTTCAAGATCCATGATGAGTTTTGCAGATGTTCACCAAGCAAATGGATCAACTAGACCGTTTTTCCGCCCATATGATCACGAAGACAACGGCGACGATGATTTGGATGAATATTTTCATCAACCTGAAAAGAAGAGGAGACTTACTGTTGATCAAGTTCAGTTTCTTGAAAGAAGTTTTGAGGTTGAGAACAAGCTTGAACCCGAAAGGAAAATCCAGCTGGCGAAGGATCTTGGCTTGCAGCCTCGGCAGGTTGCCATATGGTTTCAAAACCGCCGGGCAAGATGGAAGACGAAACAGCTTGAAAAAGATTATGAGGTTCTGCAATCTAGCTACAATGGCCTTAAGGCTGACTACGACAGCCTCTTCAAGGAGAAGGAGAAACTAAAAGCTGAGGTAAATAAACACTGTCCTTTTGTAAGAGAATTCAACAACCTTGCTGCTATACTCGTTTAGCATTGATGTGAAATAAGATTGTACTATGGTATAATTGTTTTCAGGTTAATCTTCTCACCGAGTTGCTCCTTAAAGAGAAAGAGCTGGGAAGCTCAGAATTGTCTGATAAAGATGCATTATCTCAAGAGCCACCCAAAAAGGCAATAGCCGATTCAGCTTCAGAGGGTGAAGTGTCGAAAACTTCAACCGTGGCCTGCCAGCAGGAAGATATTAGCTCAGCCAAAAGTGATATGTTTGATTCAGACAGCCCACATTTTGCGGATGGGGTACATTCCTCACTCTTAGAGGCAGGTGATTCTTCACATGTCTTCGAGCCCGACCAATCGGATTTATCACAAGATGAAGAAGATAACTTGAGCAAGAGTCTTTTGCCTCCGTACGTCTTTCCAAAGCTTGAAGATGGTGATTACTCTTACCCGCAAGCAAGTTTCGAAGATCATGCCTTTTGGTGCTGGTCATACTAAGTTGCACTTGGTATATAACATGGTTTCTGTGTCTTTCTTCTTGTTTACGGCTTGTTAATCATTAAGCAATAATCCCAATCCAAATGCGGTGTTGGGTTCTGGTTGTAGTTGGAAATGATGGCCTTTGCCCCTCCTGTAATCTTGTTTTTGCTGGGGTACTCTTTGTTTGAGTTAGACGGAGCTTTTCCGAACCGATTGTAAATGAATTTCCCTTGCAGTTTGTTTGGGAAGGTAATGCATTTCTTGTATTCGAAATAGTCTTGAGGATACTGCTCCTTGATTGCTACGTTTAGCTCATTGATTAAGCAACTCTTCGACTATCTTTAACACTATCAAATCTGTTGTGGTTACGTTCCCATGTATTGAAGGTGTTTTTTCTCAGAATACTCTGTTGTGAAAAAAACATCCGGGAGGTTGCTGGGTTTTTTTTTTTTTTTTCAAAGTTAGATAATAAGACGAGAGAGAGGTAAGGGAGTAACGAATATGGCTTGTCTCCCTTTCTCAGTTTGTCCGTTCCCAAACCCGTTTATGTTGAGTTGTGTTATGATTCCCTGTTACAAAGATTGTATGCTAAGCAACAAATTTTGCTTTATTGAAAAGCCAGCAATGATCTTGATTCTCACTGGGATAAAGATCTTGCAGCCATCCAATTTTCTAATTTTCGTAGAAGACATACACAGAAAGGATTCGGAAAAACAAATTAAATCTTAATAACTACTAGAAGATACATGCTTCAGCTGCTGCAACAAGCTTTTTTTCAACTTGTTTATCTTACGAGTTTATGCAGTCGATCAATCAGGCCAGTCTTAAACTTTTGCCCTTCGAACTGAACATCTTACAGCGGTTGTGGATGTGGATGAAGCTAGTCAAACTAGCTTCTTCTAGCTACTTGTTGCCCTTATCTCATGGATTGTCCTGTCTCTTAGTCAGAAAAGAAATGACATTTCAGATTGGCCCATGATTGGAGCTAGGAAAAAAGGCAAGCTGTCTAAAAAAAATTGGTAAATTTGGAGAAATCTGAGCATCTTTATCTGAGAATAAGAAATAGAAAAGCTTTTGTAGAGTAGTAGTTGCGTGGAGGACGATGTATCATGGAGCAATTCCCATCACATCAAGAAGCAGCATATTCAACGACTCTTTCATCACAAGAAATGAACATCACTCATCAATATTGAGGGTCGTCCACTTTCACAACAACTGTGTGGACAATCTATCTATGTATTATTAGAATATGCTTGATAGCAATTCACGCTTATCTTTGAAGAACTTTCATGTCAACTTTAGTCGAAGTTACTGAAATCGATGAATCATTTGTTCACAAACATCTTAATGGAGGAAATAGTGCAAACACGTTATAATATACAGTTAAAGGGGTACCTTGATTCATGCATAGCTAAAAAAAAAAAAAGTGTAATCAATTTGTTACACAATAAATTAGTCAACGAAATAATTTAAGTTGAAAAAAAAAATTAAATATCATGCTAGATTTAATACGCGTTTTCATATTAAAATAAAGTTAAATCTAAAAATATTACAAATTATGAAAAATACTTGATCAGTAAATTTTTTTGACTAAAACACATGAGATAATGGTGAAACAATTTCAATCGTGCATCCTTAAAGTAAAAAATAATGGAGAAAGTTAGTAAGCGCTTATATATGACTTTAACTAAATAAACCAATGATGAAGGAAGAATACAAAATAATTGAACAAATCAACAACAATAATTGCTACTCTACGCAATTCAATCAAGTTCTTGGGATCTTCAAAATCTATATATTAGTAAACCTGTAATTTTGTTGGCGATAATCAATATGCATATAAATGTAGACAAATGGGTTATAGGCTGAAAATTTATAGGCGATAGCTTGTAGTGTCTATTATAATCTAGTAGGCTTGCAATTTTCATTACCAAAAAAACCACAAACTATATATTTATTAGTTCATGTTTTCCGATGCGTGTTTGTAATCTATTGAATGATTATTCAATGAGTGTAAATTCTTTAATCTTGAGTTGATAAGTTATTTTTTACATTCAAATTATTTGATTACTCTACAAGTTTTAATTTGTTTTCTGCATATTAAAAGATCATAAAGATTTTAATACATAATTACAAATCTGAAGCTATAAGTTTGGATTTGTAAGAACAATATTTAGAGCTCAAATAGTTAACATTAAATTTAACATTTAACTTTGAAATTCAAAGTTCTCATGGTTAAGGCTATGAGTTTATATACCATATAGTCAATCAATTGATTACACGTGATAATATTTTATTCATGTAAAACATATTTAATTTTATTAATAAAAACATTATTTATCTTTAATATTTATTTATATTTAATTTATGAATTTAATGTTTGATTAATGAATCTAGTGTAAAGATGTTATAGTTATGAGATTTTTATTACATCAAAGTATTGTTCTTAAATGTTTCTAGTCACTACTCTTTTAATAATGAACATTTATTAGAGCTATTGAGACTAGTACATGTATGGACATTTATTAGAGCTGTTGAGACTAGTACATGTTATGTTCTTTCTTTTATGAAAGGAAGTAGCTAGTTTCATAAGCTAAGTTATGAAAAATACTTAGAATTAATATGTAAGTACTTGTCAGATAGCATGCACATTGAATTGACCCACATGAGAATTCCATATGGAGATATCACCTATGTCTATAGAAAGGCTCACATGATGGTTATGTAAGTGATCTTTAGACTTGAGATCGCTAAGTTATCTTATATATGGAGTGTTCTATTTTGATCATATTATACGTTATCTTGATAAATGTAACAAATTGGCAGACATTAAATATAATATAAACTATATAAAGATATTTGAGTATTAGAAATTTTCATCTTTAGATTCTTAAAGGTCCTCTATAACTAGTCATCTCATTTGAAAGCCTTATTTTTAAGAAGCTTGGTTAAATATCCTGTTAGTATCCTATATAGTCTTATAAACCTTATATATCAATCCTAAAATATCCCTTAGAGACTTGGGATTATTTGGTCTAGGTCATTTCACCATGGTTTCCACTCTATTTGGATTAGCCCTTACCCTATTTTTAGATACTATACATGCTAAATACTTAATTTTTCTACAAGCACACTTGCATTTGGATATCTAGCATGAAATTTATGTGAGGATAAAGTCTATAATATTATCCTTAGATGGCTTAAGGGATCCATTATGATTTACTATTGACTAATATGTCATCAAAGACAGTTATAACAAATTTTATAAGATAATGTCAAATACGCATTCATCAAGATCTAGAAGGTTGAAGAAGCATTGATAGGCCTAAAATACATCACTAAGAACTTAAAGTGTCACTCATGTGTTTTGCAGATAATCTTATGAATGTCTACAAGTTTTATTCTGAAATAGTTGAATTCAAGTCTTAAGTTTAGCTTATAGAAAACTTCAGACAAACATACTCATCTAAGAGTTATTTAACTCCTAGGAAACTTATATTTGATTATTTTTTTCTTTTTTAAAGGCCCTATAGTCAATATATCACCTTTAAGATCTATATGTTTTTCTCACTAATAAAATTGGTGAGGAAAATAGGTTGTCACTAGATTAGTAATGTCTTATTATAATAGTTTCGTAATATTGTTTTCCCCTCTTCTATTTTAATCTTATACCAAGCTAGGGATTATTGCCCTAAACGAACCTACTACTTCTAATTCATAATATGTAAAACCAAGCCCCCAACTTTTCTTTTTAGCTTTTTTTAATAATAATGTACCATAATCCATTTATGATTTATGGACCTCTATCTCGTGATGGGTTGGGTCTCTATCTCTTTTTATTACAACAATGTTTTCTTCTTGTATCCTTACTAGCCCAGAAAAAGCCTCCAAGTTCAAAAGGTTTAACACTATAACCCGAAACTTGATCTCTTTCTTGAGCTCTCTTATGAAAAAACTTAAGCAATGGAGTTTAGAAAGTTCCTTAACCCTGTTTAAAAGTAATTCAAACTGGGATTTATATGCTTCAACTAAAGAAATCTATCAAATATTAAAAAGTGCCTTTATAGGGTTATTATAGGCTAAAACATCAAGCCAAACTTAGAGGCACTTAACAAATGTATTCAAACTGGTGAGAATTTATGTTTCCTCTAACTTTTAAAACCATGCCACCACCTTTTCTTTCACATGAAAGCTTACCATAAACAATCGGTGTTGAGGGTACATTGTAGTAACTGCAAAATTAAGCAGCCTTATGTACCTAGCCAATTAGGTCTTCCCATTAAAATGTGGGAAATCTAATTCAACTACCCCGAGCTAAATGTTGATCATCTTATCGATCAGCTTCATATTTGTTTTGCTTGTTAACTGATGTGATCGGGATGTTCAAGAGGGATCCTAAGGCCTTTTTCGTTGTATTTTAGCTATTTGGTTCACCTTGCTATGCATAATTTATAGGTGTTTTACTAACTTTTCCAAACCCTCTACTGTGATTATTGATATTGTTGTTACGCATCTTTTTACTGCTTCATGTTGGCCACTATTTCTAATAGCTAAGACATTAAAGTTTTGTCAATTATTGTGAATGAGGGAGCATCGTGTCTCTGATACCAAGATTGTAATGAACTTATTTATTTATGAGTTAAGTTTTAATGAAAAAAATTGATGTAATTAAAAAGTGAATGTGAAAAATTGAAATTAATAAACTATAATGAAAATCTAAAGTTTATTGATTGAGGACTGAACTATAAAAGAAATGACCTAATTGAATTAAAGAGAAAAGCTTATAGGCATATTTAAGGTTGCTCAGGCCCTCTAAGTTGAAACAACAAATCTAAAACACTTCTTGAATGTTTCTCTTCACCACACTATTCAATTTAAAGACAAACTTAACAATTGAAATTTAGGATAAATTGAATAAGACCGAGTCTTCCACTCCTAAAACATTGACATTCTATTGTTAGTGAAATTGTCATTTTCTCTTATCCAAAACATGGTCGGTTTCTTAGCCAAAACACATGTTAGCCAATTATGTTATAATTGTATTGAACCATCTACATGTTTGATATGTTCTCCAACCATACATTTGTCATCCATTGTCAGCAATTATCATCTCATCTTCCCAACACCACCTATCCATTGTCCAAGCAAGACAAGAAAAAAAAAATGTTTAATATGGATATTCATCAAATTTTCTTAGTCCATAATAAACATCAAGATTGGTCTTTTCTATGGTCGAAATCTATCTAGCCAACATTTTTCTCTCTCCTTCTATTTTTTTATAACTTTCTCTCTCATCTCTCAACATTAAGGAGTAAGATTGTGAAAAAAAAAAAAGAGAGTATAGAATTAAGATTTAAAATCCATAAACTTCTTGGATCAATTAATCCATTAACTAAAACTTTAAGAATGAAAATGAAGTGTTTTGCACCTTGTCAACATTTTGGCTCTGCTTTTTTATAGTCTTTACTGTTTTAATCTATTTTTTTACTTCAATCTCAAATTTTGTTTTACAAAATTAATCTTTAATCTAATACTGAAATATTTCTAAACCCATTTGAATATACAAGGGCATGCAAAGTCAAACAATTTTTGACACATAAAATCATGCTAATATAACTTGAAAAGACATAATTGGAAAAAAATAAATGATAAAAAAAAACACATTATAGAATGAACAATGCCATCCATAATGTAATATAAAGGAATTAACAATGCAACACAATGAATTGTCATTATATTTTTATTGTTACTATAATTTGCTTAATTTCAATTTGGTATGGATACAACATAGTTTGAAGAAATTTTATGATGTTTGAGTTCTAATTATTAATATTTATAGTATTAGAGAGAAATGAAAAACTATAGAAAAATAGGAGAGAACTAGGAAAATGATTTTCCTTCTTTTTTCTTCTGCTTATCTCTCCTATATTGTAAGTATTGGTAATTACAGGTTAAGAAAAATAATTTTTTTTCCAATAATAATGAATTTTTATTTTGAGAGTAACTTGAAGTAAAAAAAGAATTATAAAACCATTTTTATTTATGGGATAATTACAAAAATTCTTCTATAGTTTGATAATGTTTTTACTTTTTTTCTATAATTTATGAACTTACATTTTATATCCTGGAGTATAGATTTTAAATAACACTTTATATCCTCAACCTCACATATAAAAAAAAAAAAAAAAAAAAACAAGAAGAAGAAGAAAACATTATAAATATTTACAATTTTGTCATTATATTTTATTGTATTTTATGACTACAATACCCTTATGATATTAATATTATAACTTTGCTATTGAACTAAAAACATCGTAGCCGCTATTGTTATCTTCTTCTTCTTCTTCTTCTTCTTCTTCTTTGTCTTCTTCTTCTCACCAAAGATATAATTAAGCATACCAATTTAGTAAATCAATTAATATAGCAATTCTTCACCAACCCCACAAATTCTAAACCTCAAATAATTTCCTTAGACGTTGTGTTAAAACCTAATTTCATATATGAAAGAAAGAGGTAGTAGTTGCATACAAACCATAAAGAAAAACCCCACCTGTTTTATATCTAAAAAGAACATTATCTAATGGCAGTATCCCATCTGAAATAAACCAGTTTTAACATGATAATAACATGATATGATCTATAACTCAATCTATCACAATTCTCCACAAATAGAACTTGCTAACATGAATTATGTACCTCCTCATTAATTAGTATATGGTATAACTCACTACTTCCACACAAAATTTTCAAATTTTCGCACAATAATCACTTAAAAAGAGTTCACGAATGGTTAGATAAAATGATATATCAAACTCTTTCCTCAATAAGTTTTTATGTGTTCTTTCAATTTCTTATTTACTTTTAATCTCTTGTTATTTTTGTGAATTGCTATGAGGATCCAATTTGTAATGTTGGTAGGTTTGGAATCAAGAATTGGTTAAAGAAATTTGCCTTTCTCGATTATTATCAATCTCACATTCAAATTTTACCAATAGTGTAATTAGGATTAGATGATAATCTTTAACAAATCAAGGAAGCCGTAGAAAAAGTAAAAAAGTGAACTTAGAATGTCTTGTTTGTTTTTGCATTTTAAAAGGTGTTTTTGAAAAAAATATTTTTTCCTTTTTTTTCTTTTCTACAAATTAATATTTTTTTTAGTGTTTCCAAATAATTTTGATGCACTGATGTCAAAAATAATTTTTAAAAAAATAAAAAGATATTATTTTAATATATTTCCGAGTATTTTTTTTTTTTTAAAAGCAACTAGAACTATACTTTCAAACACCCTTGAAGTCTTGATGAAGTTGAAGGTGATGTGTGTTTGGTATTGCGGTAGCTATTGTGGTTGTGGTTTGAAAAATGTTATTTTATAAAAAGTACTTTAGTTGTGGTTGATTTGAAAAAATATATATTTGATTAAAACTGTGGTTGAAATTGAGGTTGAACAAAAAGTAGTTTAATGTGTTTGGTTAAGACTACTTTTGAAATTGAGGTTATAAAATAATTTTAAAAAATATATATTAATATTGATAGTTTTTAATTTAAATATTGTAGATTTAACTATTACTATTATATTATGAAATAAATAATACTTTATATAAAATATTTTTTTAATGCTAGTTTTTCGAATAAAAAACAATTAAAAATAAAAAAATATATTTTTTATTTTATTAGGTTGGACCCGGTTCAATGCATTTTTAGCTTTGAACCGAACCGGACCGGTCCGATCAGAAAATAAACCCTCCAATGTTCGGGAAAGAAAACCATGAACAACATTGTTCATGAGTTTTCCAGTCCAAGAAGCAGCTCTTTGTGGCTTCTTGGAAACCTATGGTTGTGCCACAATTAATGGTAGGTCTCACTGCTATAAATCTGTTGTGGGAGCATAACCAAACAATTGAATTGTTGTGGTTACTTTAAACGCAGAAACAATCACGCAACTAAAGAGACTCTTAGTATTATAAATAAAATGTTTGTCTATTTCATTATTTATACAAAAAAAAAAAGGGGATTATTTTTTTTTCTTAGAGGCAAAGGAGGATAAGAGAGAGTGTAAATGTGATATGTTATATCTCCTATTAAATATAATTTTATTTTTTTAATTAATTTTTAATTTTTAATTTAACGAATGCCACCCACGTGGACGGTCGTGATGTCGTTGACAAGAGCATCACTATCAAAGATAGCGTCCACTGAGCAACCCATTTGGAATCTCCCCTTCGATGGGCCCCGCCGACGTGGGCATATTGGTGCACGTGGCATATGATCTCCTAATTGAATTGCCTGAGGATCAGGGTCAAAAGATGGAGGACCCACCACTTATGTTTTTTATTTATTTATGAATTAATAAGTTTTATTTAATTTTGTGGCTGGTATACGCCTAAAGTTTTGTTCTCTATTTATCAATTTATATTGCTGAAGTCCAATGAATACAGATAAGCAGCAAGTGCATGGAGGGATGTATGTAGCGTGGGACCCAATTTGAGAGAGAGAGAAATGTGCCCCTGACAGTGACAGCACGGATCTCCCAATGGTTTTAGCTTCTATTCTATCACGATAACGCCACATTTTACATGACAATTCCTTTCTTATAGGGCCCACCGTACACATGCCCATCAGATGTTGCTGTCTCCTTGTGTGTGACGATTTTGACTTCTGACTTCTGAATAGATCCAAAAAAAAAAAAAATCAATAATATATTTTGAAAAATTTATTAAAATATGTTTGATGAAGCATTTTAAATAAAAAAAAAAAAATGAGACTCACTGTTTTCTGGTTAAAATTTTATTGAAATTTAATTTTTAATATAATTTTTTAACATAAAATATTAATATAATTTAAATAAATTATAGCTAAATGAAAAATTAATTTTAATTTTTTTTAATTATTATTTTTTAGTGAAATTTAAAACTCATTAAAAGAACTACATAGAAAAGAAACAAGATTTTCTTGATGTTTATACCGTAAAAAGTTAAAAAGTTAAAATTGATTTTAAATGATACCTAAGCTTTTAGAAAAGAGATGTCCTAAATAAAGTAGAAAGTACGTTTTAAACTTAATCTCGCATGTGTGTCGGCCCGACCATGCTCAGGCTTCGAGTCAGGTGTGAGTATGGATATTAAATTATTGTAAAATAATATTTTAAACTTTAAAATATTATTTTTAACCAACTAAAACTTAGACTTGAGGCATGTTTCATAAATAATTATTTTTTATAGCTTATTGTTTTGTCCAATTTAGTCAATGAAATGTTAATAATTTTTTAAAACAGCTTTTTTTAGAAAACCCTTAAATTGTTTTTTTAATTCATTCATTAAGATTTATGATCATTATATTCAAATTTAATTCTTGATTTATATTTGTTAATCAAATATTAAAAATTATTGGAATTAATTATGATTATTATTAGAATTAATTCTTTAATATTTTAACTTTTAAAATCTATTATAAAAGGAGGGGGCTGAAGGAAGACTTTGATACAATGTTTTTTAGATTTTTATACATTCTTCCTCACTTTATAATTTAGTATTTTTTTTTTATTTTAAGTTTTGGTTTTCCTTCATAATATAAAAGTTAGATTCATCTTATTAAGAAATATTTGAATTATATATTTATGTTGTTGGAATATTAGAAAATATATTACAAACATCTTAATTACAATAAAAATAAAAAGTAATAAAATCTTAAGGATAAAATTTTTATCCTTAATAATAACAAAAGTTTCATTACTACATAGTATTTCAACAAATATTCGAACATATCCACATTGGTGGGTTAAAAGTGTGAATATATATTTATCAAACACAAAATTGCAGAATTAAACCTATGATAAATAACTAATGAAGTATTGGTCTAGCAATTAAGGCAATATTATATTCTTGCAAGGATAAGAATACAAGTTCGATATCCAGAAAATATATTTATTAGAAGGGGTAGCCACAAACCTCAAACGAGACTAGTCTTAATTTTTAAAAAAAAAAATATAAGAATACCCGGATAAGAACAAAAAATAACCCACAATAAATAGAATAGCTTAGTACCTTCCACTTGTCTTTATGATTAACAGTTGAGGAAAAAAAAAATCGCTTCAACACATGCTAATTGAATTAAAGAGAATTTCATAATTCAACCAATAAATCTTAAAATTATCCAAAAACATTTAAATAAATATATGAATTTGCATGATAAATTTAAAGATTAATACTATAAATTAAAAGAAAAGATAGATTTATGATAATAGTCTATTTTATCATTTCAGATTAACTTGTTCACCTAATTATTCATAACTACTTTTTCTTTTTTGTTCTATGAAATTTTTACTTATTTACAGATTTGTCATTATACTTGATTTCTTTTTAATTTTATCATTTCAAGTAATATTTTCATGGTTTTATATGTTAAATCCTATTTCTATTTCTATTCCCTCATGTATCGGTGTTTCATAGAGTAATTTTAATGTTAAACTAAATATTAATTTCATAAAATATAATTTAATTTTTTTGTCAACAATTAAAAGAACAACAATTAAATTTACACAAGTCAAAAAACTTGAGCTGTTTTTATATAAAGAGTGAAAATGATTAATTTTATTTCTCAAGTTTTGAATTATACACATTAGGTCCTTAGGTCCTTGTTGTTTTTAGTCTTTAAAATATGTTTATTAAAGTTTTTAAAATGTTTTTAAGATGTATTAAAAGTCTTACATCCATTTAAAAAAAAAATACAATGAACAACACATTGTCACGCTTTAAAATTTTTTTAAAAGCCAATCAGAGGGCGAACTTTGGTTTTTTCTTATAGGAATTGAAAATAAACAAAAAAAAAAATGTATATAAAAAAAAGATAGTTGTAATAAAATATTTGCATGTGTGTGTATACAAAATTGTCATTCTATCATATATCATTTTATCATATTTACACACTAAAAACCCTTTTAATATTAATATTACAAAATTAAACTACTATCCAATTTAAATGAGAGCATATCGTTTTCATCAAAACAGATGCAATAAAATTGAAGAATGTTATTAATTATTCATTTCAAGCTTGGTCATTACTTGGCAACATGGCTGCCTTTGTGCAATAACATTCACATGCACTCCAAAGTTCTATTGTGATTTCCAGGAATGCCAGATGTTTACTGGGGTAGCTTTTTTTGCTTCCAAGAAAGCAGCTCTATTTCTCAACCTACAAGTTTTAGCGTGTAAGAACCCAAAAAAAAAAAAAAATATATATATATATATATATATATTCAGAACCAGAATTCTTAATAAAATAATTAATAATAAAACACAAAATTAGATTAGGTTTCATTCGCTATTGATAAAAGAGTTTAGTTTGTGTTAAAATTCAATAAATTCTTTTTATTTAACACCGATATCTATATAGAATTAGAACTTATATGTTTAGAAATAATTTAAATTTTCTACCAATATATAAAGGATCATACCATCATTGTGACCAATGACCAACTCCCCCCATAAGCAATTTTAATTTTTTAATTTATTCAATTTAGCTTTTAATTACCAATATTCCTTTTGTTTATTTAATTGCTTTCTTTTACAAGTTTTCTTTATATTTCTATTATCTTTAAATTCTTATAATTTATTTATTTTTCTTTTCAATCAATTGTCCTTTCTACGGGTAATTGTAAATAAAGAAAATAACATTTTCTTAGAGTTTGAAGTTCGAGATGCCTACACCCTGCTTAATTTTATGAGTTTGCTACCACTCTTTACTAGAGATTAAGTTCTTATGGTGTAATTTCTTCTTTTTAGAATGTAGAAAAGATTAATAGATAGCATATTAATTAGAAGATTAATGGTTGGTTAAACCCTAGGTCAACAATTGATCATGAGATTACCTAATAGATCAAAAGATTAACATGTTAGGTGGAAAATAGATTCAATATTTATTTCATAAGCCAACAATTATATCTCTAAAGAAAAACATAGGAAGATGCCACTTTTTTAGCCATAAAGAGCCTAACAATCCTCTATTTCCTCAATTTTGGTGGATCAATTAGCATTAGACATGCAGACGGGTCTTCAATTCACTCCAGCTATTTGGACACTCTTTTAGTGTATCTATGTAGTTCCTTATATTTATATTGATTCCAACATCTTCACACAAGCTATATATTGGCACATTGTAGTACATATGCTTATACATAACTATATGTGTATTATTTTTATAGATTTTAATGATGTCATATAATTATCACAACTATTTGTGAAAAATACTAGCCATGATAGCTTTTTTAAAAAAATGTTATTATTAGCCTATAAAACTCTTTAATACTAAAATGAGGGCTCTTTAGATGAAGATGAAAAATACAACAAAAATGACATACAACAACATCATAGTGATAAATTAAAATGCAGCTCGTGGGCGTGCGGCATGAAGGTCAATAAGTCACCACCTAGTTATTCAGTTCAGAGTCACTAGAATACCTGAGCATACTAGTCTTATCAGAAATTCTAGTATAAGAGATTGATTATAGATAAGGAAGGTATTAACATCCATAACATACCTTATATGAGATAAGTTGCATTGTGTGATCTTTATGATTTAAAGATTTTGATGGATTTCTAACCGATGGTTAGTCTATAGATATTCTTCTGAATCAAATTGGCATTTCAAATTTATTATGAGTTCATACGCCTAGATAGATACTAATGTTTTGAGGAATTTTTTTTTTCATGGGATAGCTGAATTGTATTTAAACATTTGGTATGATATGATGCCAAGATAAATACTAATGTTAGATACAAAATTGATTAAATTAAAAGATGTAATACTAGATTGTTGATGAGATAATAAGTTAGGGGCTAGATTTGATTTTTCTTATTGTTAAATTATCAAAATGTTGTAGTAATTTAAAGCAGGTTCTCACCTTCTTCTATTTTCTTCTATTTTCTCAAATTTTCATTTGAGTCTTTATATTGTTTTGTTTAGCATGTTGGCCCTTGTTCACAAGGTTTTGGTCTTTATAGTTTTTAACAAGTACCAAAAATTATATTAGTTATAGCAAAAGGCATTAGAAATGCTAATAGTTTGGCCCAATTCAGAATATATCACCAAATGAGTTTGATGTAATGGTCAAACCGGGGTATTTAGAGGATAGACAACTAATATTATTGACAAAACACATACACCTTCATCAAAGAGATATAACTATATCCTTATATGTATATATTACTTCAATAAGTAGGTTGAAGTTATTTTTTATCAATCAATCAATTAAGAAACAATGATCAAATTAATTTTAAATAAAAATTGACTATTCACAATTTTGGATATATATAAACCATTACTATTGACCAAGTATTAATATTTACTAAGAAAAATATGAAGTAATTTGTGAGTGGGTATAGATTCAAGATAGTCTATTCTATTTCATATCATGCACAATCTAATATCCAAGTAGAACTGACCAACAAAACTTTAATCTTTTAACATTCAAAATCTTATTAGAAACATTCCTAAAGGATAGCATAATGCTTTATTAGGAATATTATGAGCATATACAACTTTACAAAAAAGTATTTTAGGAACCTCACCATTGTCCGTGAATTTGTTTATAATTTTTTAAAAAAGTAGAATTGACCAATAAAAATGTAATCTTTTAACATTCAAAAATTTATTAGAAACAATCCTAAAGGTTAGCATAATGCTTTATTAGGAATATTATGAGCATATAGGACTTTACAAAAAAGTACTTTAGGAACCTCATCATTGTCCATGAATTTGTTTATAATTTTTAAAAAAATTATACGAGGCTTGTTTTTCAAAAAAAGAAAAAATAATAATAAACTAAAACTGTTAAAAAATCCATTAGGTCATATTTGCCAAACATACTTGAGGAAAATAAAATATATTTTTTAATAAAATTATGCACAACCAAACACAAACTTAGACATTATAAGCTCATTCCAACCACATGGGCGATGTCCTACCTGACCCAAGGTTGGCATTTCATAGCTCATAACAAAAGGAGTCATGGCATCATCTAAAGAGAACACCCCATGTTTTAAAAAATCATTTTGAAAGCTTGACCCGTAAGATAACTAAATACCTTTCTTTTTATGATGAATTATTTGGAATTATAGTAATGATTACAGTTCAAAGTACTTTTCACTTAGAAATGCATCAAGATAATGTTTTTTTTTATATATATATCAGCGTATCAAAAAATTCAAAAATACTAAAACAATATTAATTTTAAAAAAAAAAATTCAAAAATTTTAAAAACATGAGTTAGACAATGTTCCCAAACATGCATGTATAACCTCTATCCAAAAACCATATATACGTAAAGCTAAGATTTAAATGGCAAGGAACTATGAACATTTGAAAGGCTAGCTTGCAAGCATGTTCTTACACTACCTAAGATAGGTACAAACAAGGGTGGAGCCATGCTTAAGGCTGAGTGGACTATAGTCCAAGTTAAGATTTTTTTTCAATATTTTCTTGCGTCGAGAACTTATTTGTTTAGTGAAAAATGATTTTTTGAAAAAGATTTTTTAAATTTTTCTATATTTTTTTGTCATTAAAAATATTGGTCAATGGAAAACATTTTACAATTAAAGAAAAATTTGACTTGGTTTTCGGGAAAATGTTTTCTTTTTATTTTGAGGTAAAAACACTTTCCGGAAATTGTGAAAATTTTAGAAATATCATATTATTTGCTAATTATAAAAAAATTGGTTCTCAAACTTTTGATTGCTATATATTTTGTTTTGAATCTTTTTTTTTCAATTTCACTACTTAGAATTTGATTTAATTTGATTTTATATTAACTTTGGTTCTTATTTTTATGATTGTTATTTGCTTTTCTCTTATTATTTTTTTAATTGAAATTTTTTATTTATGAAATTTAATCCTCATTCTTTTGATTATTTTTTTATTTTATTTGAAATAATTTATGAAATTGTAATTATTATTATTTTAATTTCATCATCTTTTAATTTTTTTTATCTGTTAGATTTGATCTCCATTATTTTGATTGTTATTTATTTTATTTGAGATAATTTATGAAATTAGATTTTTTAAAAAATATATTAAATTCAAGTTTTTAATTTGTAATATTTGTTCCTCATTATTTTAATAAACTTAAAAATAAAATATTAATAAGTTATTTTTTAGTTCATTTTGTATTGGAAAGTGTTTTCCAACTTATTTTCATGACACTACTAAACATCAAAAAATAATTCACTTTCTAGGAATTTACTTTCCAAAAAAAAACTGGTTTTCTAGTAAACAAATGGGGCCTTAATATTAAATCAGTTCAAGTTACATTTAATTAAATTAGCTAAAAAATATTTTTTTTATCCATCAAATCACCCTCCTTTTTTTAATTAAAATCTAATTTATTTATTTTTTAGTTAAGAGAGCCAAAGTCGAAAATCGTATCTCCCCTCATGATAGATTACTTCTTGTTTCCCTACATATTCAACTCACAAAATTTAACAAAAGCAACACCCATTTTCTTCTTTCATTAATTATATGGTCATATCTATAACACAAATTCAATTTAATTTTGTCGTAACTACTAAAACATTGCTTTAAATTTTAAAAGATGTTGAATTTGATCTTTTTTTTGCACATATACAATATGTTTGTACACAATATAAGATTAGCATATCACATATAAATACTTTATATGAGATTGACATTACGCATAATATATTTGAATTAAGATTTTATTGTTGACTTCATAAATTCATGTACATGAATTAATAATTGATAAAAAAAAAATTATATATTTGTTTAGTAGCCTAGGGCAAAATTTTTGCCTCCGTCCTTGGGTACAGAAACACATCACAATGTGGAAACACTCTAAAACTTCATGCATTTATTATTCCAGGGGATTAAGCTTCATGAAACCAAACAAAAGAAAAGAAAGTCGCAACGTTCTGAACTAAAATCGATGGGTAATATACTAGCATATTTCTCTATTATGTAAAGGGAGATACTCATTCCAAAACAAATCCATGCTTCTATAAAAGAACCTCTGCTTTTCTTGCAAGCACAACTAATGGCCACACTACACTGTAACAGGCCTTCTAGCTAAGAAAAACAAAACTGGATATGGTGGGCATGAAAGAGCAGTGAGAGAGAAACCCATACCTGTTACAACCGTGAAGTCCTCGACTTCTTATTTATGAACGTTTCTCATGCCCCGAATATTCCACATAGTGCTTGGGTAGATGCTACGCCATTGTTAGGGATCGATGCTAGAGACTTGAAAACTGATGTTGTTATAAATTTGGTTTCAACTTCTCTTGCCCCGGCTGAAGCTGCCTTTTTAGATGGAGCTATTGAATACTTGATGAGGTTAACTGATTTTGGAAGTTAAGGTTCAAAGTTTATATCTCTGGTAGGGAGGATTTTGAACAATTAGGGTGTGGCGGTGGAGTCTAGCGTATATAAGCTTTTTAACGGTAACAGAAAAAATTTAGAGTAAGTGCAGGTTGTAGCTTCCGAGTGGAAGATATATATGATCCTTCCTGACTCAGCTCCTAATGCTTTTGATCCTCTTGGATTGATCCCAGTCATTAATGCCAACCCTACAACCTTATACTTTCAAACAACGTTGTAAAGATTGGTCGAGTAAGTGGTTATGAATCGGTGTTGTAGCGGCTACAGAGAGAATCGCTCAACGGGAATCATGCTAGGAGGTAATGCGATATTAGAGCTACCAAAAGAGCATTTTTTTTTTTTTTTTTTTCTTACTTGAGGCGTGAGAGAGCATTAAATGCTCTGTTAAAAAGAAACTCCAGTGAGAACATGACCAGTAGTGTCAAAACAGCATTGTTTTGTTCATTTTACAAAAGGATCTCTAATCTTCTAACCTCGTAAGATTTCTATCGATTAAGTTCCTGGTTATATCAATTTGAACCCTCAATTTTCAGCGCCTCAATTAACTTTTAAACTTCCAATTTCTTCATGTTTACCCCTGATTTTAATCAAGTCTCTTTCATCTTAATCCTTGGTTTTAGGATTCTTCAATTTACCCCTCAATTTGTTACCTAGCTTGTTGCACATCTTCGTCTGCATTCCAGTGTCCAAGCAACACAATTTTTGTGGTCGTGCAGCTCGTGCTTGATGGCTTGTAATATGTTGGTGGGTAAAAGAAACTGACGCCGTGCAAATTAACAGTTGCAAGACAACACTAACATCCAACATTTGCATTAAATTTCATTTACATGCCCCAAAGATAGAGGCAAACAGTAATGAAAAGGCCAAGGATGTAATAAATACATCTAGCTGGATGTGCATATTCAGTGGATGTAGCCCTGAGTTCTTCACCTATTTAACAATAATCTGAATGGGACTCGTAGAAATCACTCGGGCAAGGAGACATGACTTCTTGTTCTAGTAACTGCAATGCTTGGTTCATTGTTGGCCGATCATCCGGGTTTGCATCCGTGCACCTTGTTGCTATCTCAAGAATCACCTCCAGAGTTTCCATATCTGTATCTTTGCACCTTGTATCCACTACATCTTCCAACCTGTTCTCTCTCAATAGGGTGTTCATCTGTTTGAGTTCAAATTATCAGAACAAGTTAGACTTGAACAGTTCTGCTCTTTTCAGGCCAATATCAAAGCTGAGATGAGAGTACCAGGGAGAAAGAGTTTATGAAAGCTTACCCAACCAACAACATTTAAGCCTCTCTTTACAAAAGCTGGATCAGTTGGTCTTTTTCCAGTTACAAGCTCTAGCAAGAGAACTCCAAAGCTATAGACATCTGATTTCTCGGTAGCTATCCCACTCTGCAGATACTCTATTCAGAGCAGTCAATTTTAACAATCAATCAGCGACTCTGCACCTTAGGATTATGGCATATGACAGATTCTGGTCATTATGAGGATTGCAAAATTTTCCCACTGTGACCGTAACAGAGTTACGGATTGTTCTTGAAGATAAAGATTTCCAAGTAATGGCAGTAACAGAGTTATGGATTGTTCTTGAAGATATAGATTTCTAAGTAATGGCAGCAACAGGAGTTGTGGATTGTTCTTGAAGATATAGATTTCTAAGTAATGCCTAAAGGTCTATATAAGCAGTATAATGGAAAATGAGGAGCAGCCTCAGACATAAATTTGAACTGTGAGAAGGAATTGCTAGATTAATGGGATTCACTAAACTAAAAACACCTGTTTCTATAAATCTTCAGTTGCAGTCTATTATTTTACTCACCCTACAATTGGGCCACAACCATTACACTTTATTTATTATTTATAACACACAGACACAAGCATTTATTTCCTATGAGTAATTCTCTAAATTTTAGGATCATCTACCTCTCTCTGCCCTATGCTTGATGGTAATAACAAATATTAGATGAAATTAGTTTTACTAACTATTCAAGATTAGCCTATACTAATTGTCATTTAATTACCGCTTGAGGCAACTAACCATGACAGCATTATATGAAAAGGTGGCCTCCAAGCGTCATTTCAAATCATTCACTAAGGTTCCATGCCAATCCAGACTGCTTCTCCCCCATAAGAATCCATCAGCAGTCAACGCAGTGCAGATATTACGCATTTTGACCACAAAAAATTCAGGTAACTAACTTACACTTAACTTTTTCAATCAGCCTTGGTCCCTTCTTGTTACTACATTATCTTTCCGATTTTCTTTTCCTCAAAGTCTCAAACCAAAAACTGAAGAAAATCATTAGCTAAGAAAATCATTAGCTACTGAGTTACTAGGACCAACCATGAAATTCAGCCAAAAAACTGCATAAAATCATTAGCCACTAAGTGCTATCAATAGGTGGGGGGTTTTCTTGAAGAGAACAACTAGCACCTTTCATTAATGTCTTTCTCTCTCTTCCCTGACTTTTACTTAGTTTTGTGTCTTCCACAAATCAATCAAACAAACATTGCACCATTTTCAATCATTAAAATGACAGGAAACTCTTTTTTTTTTTTTAAAAAAAAAAAAAGGCAGATGGACAAGACACTAGATTTAAGGATTTTAACCCCTGAACAAATTTTCAATCAGAAACACGAAATGACAGCATGAGTACTCTACAGCAGTTAATTGAATGTGGCCATACATGACAACAAGAGTTTATTCTCCAATAAGAACAGCTTGAGCAGCTCCATGGTAACTAAGTTAAGAATTCAATGTGAAGTTGTCAGCTCAGAAAGCTTTGGAATCACAGCAATCATGCATTTTCATGTTGCTCTACATTTAAGGTTGCTTTGCATAACCATATATTTCTTGAATTATGAACTAAAGCTTCTTTGTCTAAAGCACCTCACAATTTATGATTTACATGTTTACCAACACACAATGAAGCACATGCTACAAGAACCTGGCTACATATTCATTTCAGTGAAGCAGTCCTCAAGGAGATTGCAATACTTGACTCACAACAAATAAATACCAAACATGAAACACGGCTAAATTAATATGGTCAGGGTCTTATGGTTATTTTACTTTGCTTCCATCCAGCTTTGACACTTGGTTTACACAAATGAACATCATAAGCTTTACAAGATAAAAGTGAGCTTAGTTACAAGATAAAAGTACAATTAAGTGATGAGGTCAATGCAATGCAAAGAAATGAAGAGTTGCCATGGTCCCATGGAAAAACTGGTAAATATGGCAACGTCAATTATGGACCCCACCAAGTTACTAGATCATGTTGATGTTCACAATTTTGAAGGCCTTTCTAAATTCCAGAAGTTGAATAGAATTCAATCACAATTCCATAGTAAGGAAATACAATCCCTACTGCCACCACTGTCAATATGAAAATTCTCAATCTAGTGCATCTAACCTCAATATCAACATTTTATATGTATATGAAAATAAAATAAATAAAAGAGAATTACAGATAAATTTAACTACTAAATAATAAATATAGTTCATAAAGCTATTAAAAAATTTGATCAGCAAAACAAACATCAAATATTAATCTTGCAGGACTAGCTTCATCCTGAATCATAATGAATCCCTATTATATCAAGGAATCAAGATCAACATATGCATAAAGTCCCAGTTAATTTGATCTCCTAAAAATAACATTTTCAAGTTAGTTTATCAAGGAACACAGAAGTAACAGTCATGTTGAACAGGGAGCATTAATGTCAGTAGGACAAGTTTTCACATATTGCAGGAAAACCTCACCTCACATGGGCAAACTTAAAGAAATGTATCATGAACAACTAACCACAAATCAGACATCGCTCAGATCACCAGGAAAGTACTCTCCAGATAAACAATTCAGAGATGTTTTAAGAAGGATGATGAAAAGAACACACACCTGGTGCCAAATAACCAAAAGTGCCAGCCACTACAGTCGTGACATGGGCATCCTCATCTACCAAAAGTTTTGCTAGACCAAAATCGGATACATGGGGCTCCAAATTTTCATCAAGGAGAATATTGCTGGATTTTATGTCACGATGAACTATCTTCGGACAACAGTCATGGTGCAAGTATGCAAGCCCCCGAGCAGAACCTAGTGCTATTCTTAAACGAGCACTCCAGTTTAACAGTCGTTCTTCTTGGCCATGTTCTGAAAAAGTTGTGATAAGACCAAAGAAGAAAGAAAATAAAACGTATCAGTGCTTGCTAAATTTTTTTGGATAGGGACGTGCATGTCCATCACCATATATTTGAGCATACATTCCAACACCAAACAACACACATGTTCTGGTATTAAAAGTAGAAATTCCCTAATAGGCTAGATTCACGAAACAAGTCTCTCATAGAAATTGTGCAATACAAATTGTACACCACATTTGGTCATAAATGCCTTGCACAAAAGTAAAACCTAGATCTGTTGGTGCAGCTTTCCAAATGACAAAATTCAGTTTATTTTGGGAATATGAATTAAACATTAAACAAGAAATCACTAAAGCACAATCATCATTGATAAGAAGCCACTTGGCAATTCTAAAAAGTTCCTTCAGATTTCTTTTCATTTTCTCAGTGACTTCCTAGTCTCTATATTAGGCAATAGTGTTTATTTCAAAGCCCAAAAGCATTGTGAATCATGTTTGCTGCTTCCAATCAACTATTTAACATGTGCCTACAGTATTATAGTTAAGTGAGAAAGATTAAGCACTGATACCATGTTTTCTACTATCATACTAAATTGTCAATGCCTAACTATTTCTCTTGTTCTTAACATATATATATATATATATATATATAGAAAGAAAGAGAAAAATCTATTACACACTTGTTGCTGACTATAACTCTGTCCCTAATCGCTATAAACACTATATAAATGTTTTATAGACGTGTGGGTGTGTGACTGTGTCTTATAAACCACAATATTGAACACCATATAGCAAAAGTATACCATGCAAAAAGTCATCTAAACTGCCCATGGCCAGGTAATCATAGATAAGAAGCTTTGACATTGGAAGCCTGCAGTAGCCTCTCAGGTTTACCAAATTTATGTGGTTGATGCTCCCCAAAATCTCCAATTCCCTCTCAAAAACTTGATCAGATCCTTCCCGACTGCGATCAATTCTTTTAACAGCAAATGTGCCACAATCATTCATGACCATACGGTAGACAGTACCAAAGCCTCCTGAACCTACAACATCCTCTTCATCAAGAGACTCCAGCTTTTCAATGATCTCACAGGAAGGATATGGCAGGTCACCATGAAAAGTAATGAGCTTTGCACCTGACAAAAATTTAAGAGGTTTGTAACTTGAAATGAAGGACAGAAGAAAATGATAAAATTTAGAGTCCTTGAGCTTACTTGCTTCTTTATCAACTTGCTTTTTAACTTCTGTGTATTTCTTGGCAGCTCTTTCCTTCTTTGATACCAAGCAAATCCAAAGGAATATAAGAAGCACAAGGAGTGTAATGGCCATAGTTGAAATTACACCAATTAGCAACCCTTTGATGTAATGAGAGGATCGTTTTGGAGGAACTGAAAAAATATCAATGTTCAGATCAAAATAGAAATAGTCCCAATATTATTATTACATGTACAGTCAAAAAGTTTCAGAAAATTTCGAATGAAACTTGCCTGCTGCTTCATCACTTGCTGCATGAGGTAAAACTGCAGGGAATCCCAAAGAGGTTCGACATGGCTTGTGCACTTGTCTGCCACAAAGATCCGAGTTGCCAATAAACCTAACCATGAATGAGCAGTAGGCAGACTAAGAAACGGAGAGGATGAACCCCGAAAAAGAGTTAAGAAGCTTTTCAAGAGGCATCCTGATGTTATATAACTAATAGAGACTGATGTTACATGCTTTGCACACAGTTTAATGTTCCAATTCTGAAGAATATGAATATTCATCTCATTGATCTCTCCCAATAAATTAATATGGTAGACCCAGACAGTCACCAACATCCTTCTATTTTCCACCAAACTTGGATGTCAGACGACAGAGGCTAAATGTAAGGAGTGATTTTAAACATCAAGTAAACACATCCAATGACTCACACAGTTAACAGGAACTTGCACACTTGCCTTCACATAAACAGACACATGGGAATGCCACCCCTTTAAATTTTAGGAATCAAGTGGTTCAATACTATTTCACATTCAACTAAAATTTATACTTCAGACAAAAACATATGAAAACACTACACATCAATTAGACACAACAAACATTCTCTTTTGTCACAATTGAGTGTTGTTACCAAACTCTTTTTTTTTTTCTTTTGAAACATCTTTCCTGCCACAACCTCAATAAAACTTAAAAGCATTATGTATAGAGATAAGAGCACTCACGAATTGTTCCCAAAAGTAGAAAGAGATCCAAAATCAGGGATTTCACCAGAGAAAGAGTTGGTAGACAGGTTCCTGAAAAGATAGACAGAGAATAAATAAATTAGTACAATATCTAGTTTCAATTCAAGGGCATCGAATACAGACTTTGAAATTCTAGAATTCAATTCCCAAAATTCTATTTGAACTTACAGGTGGCGCAAGCGTGTAAGGCGGCCAATAGATGAAGGTATGGCACCCTTTAGCAAATTGCTTGATAAATCCCTAAATTCAACAAACAAAATTCAAAACAACTTGACAGTGACAATAAGAACCACAGAGGAGAAAGAGGATCAGTGATCTTACAGGATAGTGAGGTGGGAAAGGTTTCCAATATCTGCTGGTATTCCTCCTTGTAGATAATTAGCCATCAAGTAACTATAGACATGATCAATAATAATTGCAATTGCAAATGAGGTTAAAGTTAATAAACATTCTCCTATGAGAGTGAAAAAAAAATGAAAAGAAAATGAAGGTCATTACAGGAGGAAAGAGGAAACCCCAATCTCATAATCATACTTACATGGCCCTCAGCTCAGTACAATTAGAAATTTCATAAGGAATAATTCCATGTAAGCTGTTCTGGTGAAGCGCCCTGTATCGCCAAAAGAAATTAATGGGAAAAATTGGAAATTTGGCATGAAATGATTTAACCCATTTCCTGTTTTGCTTTGAGTTAAAAAAATAAATAAAGAAGAAGAGACGGGTATTTAACTCACAATCTTTGTAATCTACTGAGTTTACCAATGCTGGGAGATATAATCCCTCCTAATTCCATGTAAGGCAAGTTTCTGAAGCGTACAAAAGTAAAGAAAAAGGAAAAATTAAAGGTTTATGGATGTAAAATTGGATATATGAAGCAGGGCAGTGGGACTTACATTGAGGTGACCCTTTGGTCTTGGGGATGACAAGAAATACCAGTCCATTTGCAGGGAGATTCATCAGTAGCTTGCCAATTGGTAAGGATGTTTCTACTATCATTCCATGTACTCATGATCTCTAACAATGTCAGTCCTTGAAAAAGGAAAATCAAGACTAGATCAGCATAGCAGAAAGATCTAGACATTCAACTGACCAAAAAAATAGAAAACACAAAAGCAGTGCTCAAAATAGTGCAGGAATGAAAATAGGTTTTTCTGGACAGCAATGGTGTTGCTCTTACCATCTTCAGAGAGAGCAAGGGAGCAAGTACTCAAAAGGGTCACAGAAGAAATCACTGAAAAGATCCAAAGCAAAACCATTTTCATATTCCCTTCAAAACAAAGGGTTTCTTCTACTTTCTAGGTTTGAAGCAAAGCAAGAGTGCTGGAGAGACCTGAGAAAGTGGTGAAACAACAGAAACTGTGATAATTTGTACCAAGCAAGAAAAAAAAGAAGGGGAAAGAAGAACTTTTTTGAATGTGGAAAGGATAAAGAAACTGTGAAAAATAGATGCAGGTAAGCTAAAGCCAGAGCACTGCTTACTTGAGATCTGAAATTACAGAGATAAAACTAGTGGAGATTAGTAATCATTTTAAAACTTGTGAGAAACAGGGGTTTTAGGCCCTTGTTGATTACTTCAAGCAGTCTCTCTCTCTCTCTCCCTCCATTTCTCTGGTATATGTATATTTTATGAGCAGAGTTAAAGGCAGGCTTTTCGAAAGTGGGTAGGGTATAGAAAGTTGTGCGCCAAAAAGTAGAAGTAGTAGCCGTTTGTCCGAACAAATTCAAACATGCATGATAGCAGGAGGAGTATCCCAACCATACTCTCACAGCAAACAAACCTCTACACTCGCTACATATTACCACCACGTGTATGGATCCCGACATTACTCTTTTTGTACTTTTAATAAAATTAAATGGAAAATTATAATATCTCTTAATTCTTTTTACTTTATTTTTATTCTTTTAAAAATTTCAGTTTATAACTTTATATGCAAAATACAAATTAGATTGTTTTATCATTGTATTCTAATTAATAATTAAAAAAACCCTTTAAAGTATTAGAATTATAAAATTACCGGCCTAATTGTTGAAATGTTTTTCTCATAAACGCTATTTTTTTTTTATAATGTTTAATATTATAATGGTGGTTATTTTTTAAAATATTTTTTATTTTAAAAATATATTAAAATAATATATTTTTTTATTTTTTTAAAATTTATTTTTATCATCAAAACAATTAAAAAAGCATCAAAAAATAATCTAAATAAAATAAATTTAGATTTACAAATTTGCAGCCATGAAACAAAGCTTGAAACAACAAGACATGTCATATAATGGATTGGGTTGCATTCACATGTTCCTTGTTGTACAAATCCATTATAGTTATGGTTTTTTTCATTATAATCAACCCAGTATTTTAAAGCCATCACGAACTCTATTCAAAATTACCTCGTGAGTTCTGTCTTATTTGATTTTGTTTTTTTTAAAGTATTTTAAAAAAAATTAAAATTATTTTATTTTAAATTTAATATTTTTTAATGTTTTTATATAATTCTAATGTGTTGATATCAAAAATAATTTTTTAAAAATAAAAAAATTATTTTACTCATTTTAATAAAAAATATTTTAAAAAATAATCATAACTAGAAAAAGTTTAAGATTTCAAAGTGAATATCGTAAATGAATGATGAGGCTTTGATTACCGATGAAGATGAGAACAAAGTGGGTGATGAAGAAATTGAATTATTATTATTATTATTATATAAAGAATAACTCATGAAGATTTTATATTGTTTTAGACCGTTCAATGTATATCACCTTCTTGATTATTATCGTCATAATCAAGAAGTTGCTTTTCCGGTTTCAAATGACAAAAGTCCTTTTGGCTCTCCATAGGAAGACACTTAAAATTTAATATATATTTCAATCAGCAAAAAAAGAAAAAATCCATGTTACTTGTTTACAGCTAGAATATGTGATTTTCTCAACTAAACTATTTTGAAGTTTATTGTTCATTATTTCTTAATAATACAAAAAAAATTGTATCCTTTTTCATTATACTTCTCACCCTAGTTTTCATTGTATGTATATATATATATATCCTTTTTTATGAAGTTCTTATTTTTTAAAAAAAATTTAATTTTTTATTATTAAAAGAAAAGGATAGTAACTTGTTTGTTTTTGTGTTTTAAAAGTATTTTTAAAAAAATTTAAAATTTTTTTATTTTTTTATTAATTTTAAATTAAATATGTTTTAGTATTTTTAAATAATTTTAATATATTAATATCAAAAATAATTTTTAAAATATAAAAAGATATTATTAATAAATAATCACGATAACATTATCAACTAAGACCGTGTTTGACAGTGTGGTAGCGGTTGCTTTTCAAATAGTTTTTCGTGCCGAAAAGCATGCAAATAATGTTTTTTTATTTTTAAAAAAATTATTTTTTACATCAGCACATCAAAACGATCCAGAAAGTACAACTATCACTCAATTTTAGTAAAAAAAAAAAAAAAATTTGAATTTTTACAAAACACCGGTTTGGCAGCAATGCCAAACGGGTTCTAAAGCTCGAAGAAGCACGTTAATTATGAGCATGTTAAGCTTTAGGTAGAGAGTATGTATAATGAACGTGCAAAAGCGAGTGGACTTGGAAACCGGTCTCCGACTGATGCTGCTTTGAATGATGTCTGATTCGCTCAGAGATTTAAAGATACTTGTGTCCTTACGTCCATATTCAAATCTCTCGTAAATTATTTTCCAGTACTTGATTTTCAAATTTCATGTTTAAGAATCTGTAACTTATTTATTCGACACCTGATCACCATTGTAACTTATTTTTGCTTTCTTCATTTTTTTTTTCTATAAGAAAATAGAGGGAAAGTAATTATATATTTCCAAACATATTTTTTTGAATAAAAATAACAGCATTTTGTTTTTGAGGATTGAGATTAATTTCTTCTTCTTCTTCTTTTTTGAAGAAATCAGATCAAATTCATCATATTTTAAGATGAGAGGTAGTTTCCATTTTTGGATGGCTAAATTTAAAAAATATACATTTTAATGAAAAAATATTAAAATTTCAGAATTAATTGAGAGTCTATGAGCAAAAAGAACTATACATACTATATTAATAAGGTGATGGGCAAACATGTTTTTGCCTTAGGCCAGGGTCGCCCCTGCCTACCCTTTAGATTCGGCTCCATGAATAGGATTTAGTTATGAGATATCAAATGCTAACTTATAATCCAATTAAAATTATGAATTTTAAACAATTTATATTAATTGGTTAACAGGTTTTTTAAAAATAACTAGATTTCTGATGATAAATATGACAATTCCCTTTAAATTTTAATGAATATATTATCTCAAGTTAGTAGCATGTAAAGTGTGTTAAAGAATAATATAAATATACATTGAGATCTCATCTAAAAGTTTAAGTTTTTGGATTGAAATGGTTCTTTGTCGTGGTATTAAAATCTTGATAACCAAGCGATCCCGAGTTCGAATCTCACAATCCTTATTTATTTAGTAAAAATCAAGTGCAAATATAGATCTGTCCAAGTTTCAAATCAAAAAGATTTTTACTTGAGGAGTTTATTAAAGAATAATATAAATTATATTTTGAGACATAACCTAACAGTTTAAACTATTAAATTGAAATGGTTCTTTAACAAAGTAAATATATATTCTAGTTATTCTATAACCAACATAAAAAATTTGCAAACATGATGATTTAAAAAATTAAAATTTAAACATCTTAGTTAGGTTTAATAAAAAGTTCTAGAAGATATCTCAGCCAATTATCTAATAATGTACTCCAAATCTTGAATAGAGTATAACTCGTTTTACAAGGTGAATTCACCATCATATTATATGTTAATGGACACATTTAAATTAAACAAAAAGCCCCTAATCATATACACTCTTGCCAAAACTGAAAATACATTCATTTATAAAATAAAATAAAAAAAGAAAAAGAAGAAGTTTAATTCAAGAAACGAGAAACATGGTAAATGGGTACTTTCAAAACAAAAGAAACACCAAATTATCTACCGGTCAACTGATGACCAACTGAAAAGATCAATGCTAGTCTTGTAAAGTAAAAAATAAAAATAAAATAAAATAAACTTTGGAGTTTTAACGTCGTAGTTTTAGGAAAAATGTAAAATAAGCCAAGACATCACATTGGGATAGATATAAAGAGGGTAGATATTTTTTTTCTTAGAGTAGTATGATTGTTATTTTTTAAATATTTTTTTATTTGAATATGTATTAAAATAAAAAAATTTTATTTTTTAAAAAAATATTTTTAATATCATTACATCAAAATAATCTAAAAACATCAAAAATTATTAATTTAAAATTTAAAAATTATTTAAAAAAATACTTTAAAACATAAAAAAAACATACTCATAAATGGTCTATTTAATGTTTTAAAGTACTTGTTCCCTAATGAGTTGCTTGCGATCAGAAGGAACAACCGAATAGAATACAATTTTCTACACCAAAACTATTTATTAAAGGAGCAAAAAATAAATCAATGCACGTAGTAAAATTGTGTTCTTCGACTTCATTGTTTGAGATAATGTTATTAGGAATTATTAGTTAATCAACTAATTTTAATTCATCAATTGCATGATGCTTGCTTGCAATGATATCAATCAGGTTGGTCCATGCTCCAAGATGGGTTTAATAGTATATTTTATCCATAAACTATTAGGATTGTTCTAAAATAAGACTTAAATTATCGATTTGTTCTATCATATCCTCATATTATTTTTATTAAACAAATTAAGACATTCAGTCAAATTTGATCCAGCTTCAACCGTTAGTATAAGTGTACACGACGTCGTCGTTTTAAAACAATTCTTGATTTTTTCACTAATAAAAAAAAATTGAATTCCTTGAAAACAACATTGTTCATAACGACACATATTCTTAATCAAAATCAAAAACAGTAATTGAGGTCTTATTTTACTGCAATCTCAATAATCTAACGGTAAAAGATTACATTAAATCCTCGTCATGTTCATCCTGAACTCAAGATGTTGTTAAAAATATTTTTTATTTAGAAATATATTCAAAATAAAATATATTTTTTTATTTTTAAAATCAACACATTAAAATGATCTAAAAATCATTAAAAAAAATAATTTTTAAAAAACATGATTTGAAAACACATTTCCGAACCGGATCAAGCAGGAGAAAAGCTCACTAACAATGATTATAATGCAGAACCATACATGGTCGACCTTCATTAAAAGGGAGCCGTTTGGGTCAAAAGTGTAAAGATGATATATTTATAGACTCTGTTGAAAACCAATGGCCAAATGATGACTTGCTATGTTTCGAACATGATGACAATCTTTATTCGATGCAAGTTTGCAATTGAAGCAACCTAGCTGGTGGTTGCTTTCAATGGTGCGGTCTGTGGCTTCAAATATATGATGAACGGTGCAGAGAACAATTCAAAGATGTGACCAACCAAATACTCCATGAGAGTAATATTTTTATGTAATTTTTTTTCATGTTAGTATGAATGATAAGTGAATTTTTTCATATTAATTAATTTTTTTTGTTTTTGTGTTTTTAAAAAAAATTAAATTTTTTTTTTATTTCAATTTAATTAATTTTTTTTTTCAATCATTTTAATGCGCTAAAATCAAAATAATTTAAAAAAAAAACATTATTTTAATAATTTTTAAATAAAAAATATTTTAAAAAACAACCATAAAGATACTCTTTAAACAAGATGCTACGAGTCTTTTTAATGCAAATAAAATTATCCAGTAAATATTCAATTAAATGTTGAATAAAATGTCCTTCGAGTCTTTTTCATGGATCAACAATTTGTTCGGCCTCGAAATGAAGGTGGAAACTCATAGCGAATAGAATGGCCCACTCTGCTCGATAAAACAGCTTCGAAAGCAAAGAAGATATATAAATCACTTGAGTTCTTAAAATTTCCACATAAATAGAATTAGAGCAATTTGTCAAATTATTTATACTTAAAATAAATCATAAATAAACATAGTTACAGGGGAAGAGAGCCGAAATCATTCATGAATAATAAAAATTTATTGAGTTGGAAGAGCTTTCCATCGACTAATAATATTAAAAAAATAGTCAATTAATCAATTAAATTTTTAGAAATCATGATCAACCAACAAAATTCGAATTGCACATAACTAAAAAGATTTAATATCAATCAAAGCATGAGTCCTTAACAGAATAACTAAGTAGAAGCAAGAGATTAAATTATTAAGTTCGATGTGTGTTAATGGAAAAGAATTTAGCTTGTATTAGAATTTAATAAATCTTTGTGTCTTATACTACTATTTGTATACATTTATAATTATTTATACATATAGGATTCAAAATCTATAACAATTTAAATAGGGCCACATTCAACTATAAATGATGACCAATCCCATAAACTCAATTTCTATAATTTTACCCCTTTTTTTTTCCTATAAAGTTTTGTGTAAACCCCAGTCAGATTTTTTAATATAGGTAAACTCATTCTTGCTACACTAGATGCGTAATCAGTATAAGCAATGAAGTTGTGTCAGCTTTATGGCTATAAAGAACTTGAAAATCCACCAATCTCTCTAAATTTTGATTAATCAACTAATGACAGACAGTGGCGGAGCCAGAGTTTTTTCAATGTGGAGGTAAATTATTAACAAATACTAAATTATATAGATATACATTAAAAATCAATTCAAATCATATATACTAATTCATATCAAGTAAAATTAATTTAAAAATATTTTTAAAATGAAAAAACTTACATTATAATTGTTCTCTTCGAGTTTTCATATTTTGATAATAATTCTAAATCTTTCATATGAAATTCATAGCAAAATACACATCAATTCATCAAAATCAAAACCTATTTCAATTCATATCTATATATATAATAAGTATATTGATTAAATTATACTTAATTATTTATAGATATTTAATTGAGGAGCAATGCCTAGTGTATGTGTAAGAGAAACAATTCTTGAAAAACATGCTTTCTACTTGACATTTTTACTTACAAACAAGTCATATAAAAATATTAAATTTCAATAAACTACTATGCCAATGCAAGAGATGTCAAGAATAGTGGTTTTGTATGAATATTAATTTATTCCTTTCTAATAAGAAAAGAAATATTTAATTGATTAAATTAGTAGATTTAAACATTTATTTTGAACATATTTATATCAAAACCCAAAAATTATCATAAACCCTAATATTTTTAATAACTAATTATAAAAGAATAAAATTAAAATTAAACAATAAAATAAATAAAGAAAATTTACCTAAAATATAAAGCAAAAGGAAAAAAAGATTAATTGCTTGCCTATACTTGATGAGAAATTTGCATACGAGAGAGGCAAAGAACAACAGCTCATGAAAAGAACAAAGCAGCAGAGTAACTCATGAAAAGAACAACACAGCAAAAGCAGGGAACAAAAAATACTCTTTAATAGCTAGGGATTCCATATTTTAAAGCTGGAAGGCCCGATACCATCAATTTAATATGGAAACAAAAGGGAAAAAGAAAAAAAAATTGTGCAATGAGCTGTTTATATTTATTATATTATATCATAAGCCTACAATTATAAACAATGCAGGTTTCCGTTTTTCTTCCCTTCAGTAAATTCCCTAAACTAATATATTAATTTTTTTTAAAAAAAAAAGTTAAGGGGGCAATTGCCCCCTTTTGTCTCCACGTGGCTCCGCCACTGATGACAGATGTGCCCAAGGACGGGTCTTCATCGTCTAACTCACTACTACAAGTTTACAACACATAAGTGTTCTAACCCATTTTTTACCCTTAATTTTTCTTTTTAATTATATCTGAATGATGATTGTATAAATAATAAAAAAAGAGAGAAAAAAAAAAGAATTTAGGGAGTGAAATAAATAGAAAGAAATTAATGTGATTAGGAACTAAAAATAATTATGGGAGATCATGCAAAATAGGATGAAAAGAAATAATAGAAAATCAAGCAAAATTAAAAAATTATTGAAAGAGATCCTATACATTAAGAACATAAGATTTAATTAATTAAAAATCCATAATCAAGAATGAAACAATATAATTACCTAATATTATTTTTCTAGTTTAGTTTCTCCTGTTTTGCAGATAATTCCAAGCAATATAAATAAAAGACACTCATACAATTTCAAGGGATTGACACATAAAAAGATTGAAAGGAGAGACCCTTTCAAAGTCTAGCCAAACAAAAGACCTGGTAAAAATAAGACAAAAAACCAAGAACAAAAACCCTAACACAAGGGAAAAAGAAGAAAAAAAATAACAGGAGTCCAATTTGTCAAGCAACAAAATCCATATTTTCAACCTTGGATCTTCCATCTCCAGTGAAAGTGGTTGACACAATCTTACCTTCACAGCATGAGCAGCAAAGCTTCACAATCTAACTTGTTAGTTTGTGTATGTAGTCTAAGGCCCAAAAAAGTTTCTTTTTTAGCAATTTTCTTCACATTCCAGCCCATTTTGATGACTTTTAAAGATTAATTTTAATCCTCATATGTGATCTATTTATTGTTCAAATAATTTTGTGATTTGTTTTATTAATTTATGAATTGCAAATGGTGTTGACGAGTATATTATTTTGGATTAATTCATGATTTTTCTTTTCATTTTTTTATTATATTCATTTATATTAATTAAATTGCTGGAAAAATTTATATAGAAATAAATATGTGGATCCTTGAACTAAATTAACGAGATATTAATTTATTATTTTTAAAATTATTATTTCTTTAATTTTTCATTCAAATCTTCATTTTTTTTTTTATTTCAGAGTATATTATAGAAAAATTAAACTAAAAAAAAATTTAGATTCGAACCTGGTTTTCATAATTATATTATAAATTTATTTTACTTGTAATAATTAAACCAGAATTATATTTTGAAGATTTGAAGAGCAAACATTTTTGTGGCTGTATGTATTGCGAGTACGCATAATACTAGAAGACAGTTGACGTACGTAGGCTTCCTTAATCTGCTACACCGATAAATCCTTTTTAGCCAGTCTCACAACCAGTAAATTGACTTATTATTATCTGATAATTTAGTATTATTATTCAATAATATTATACATTACAAGTAACAAGAAAGAAATTACTAAATCTTGTCGAATACAATCTCAACCCCATCAACTGGCATTTGATGTGAAAGATAATTCATGTCAGCATCAGGATCAAGCAGTTCCCACCTGAAATTTCATTAGAAAGAGGGTGTTCATGTTATGGCAAGGTGAGAAGAATACATGTCATTAAGGTAGGTTTGCATCATCGTACATAACAGAACTAAGAACATAATAACAATACAGTTAATTGTTTCTATATACCAACATTCATAACGTTTAACAAAGCATGTGACTAGTGAAAAAAGATTTGGTTGCTTACTTGTATCCTACAGACAAATGATGTAAAAAAAGTGCCAGTTGTAGGCGAGCAAGCATGTTTCCTGGACAGATTCTAGATCCATTACCAAAAACTTGATGTGTTCCAGGCCTTGCCGGTTCCTATGTAAGAAAATTGTTGTAATGATAAGCCAGGCATAATATTCAGCTTTCTCATGTAATTTGCAATTTTGAAACTTACATTCCATCTGTCTGGGTACGTAGGATCCTCAAAGTTTTCAGGATTTGTATGGAAGTATCGAGCCCAGATAATCACTTTCCAAATCTTCGGTATCTTATAACCTATGTGTATAGCCATTGATATTTATCATCTATTCGATCAATTCAACTATCCTCCAGAACTTACCAGGAGAAAAAGAGACCAAAAAGCTAATGATCAGAGGTACCTTTATACTCAACTTCTCTGGTGGCCATTCTAAAAACAAACGCTGCAATGATGGCCAATTGGCCATTCTTATAGTTTCTTCCGCCACCTGCTTGAAGAATATAGAGCGAGAGCTAAGTAAGATGATAGTTATTAACAGTTAAAGACAGGGAACGGTGTACCAAACCTAGCTACTTAATGCATCCATACCTTGTTTGTGTACTTGAGTTTAGCAACATCGATCTTCACCTGTGTAATGAAATCTCCTTTTTTGTTCTTGCATGGAGCCGTGTTCTCCTCCTATAAAAAAGAAAATGTCAAACGAAGAAAACTGCAATTTCGTTTGCGAAAATCTAGCTATTTCTTCTTGTACAAATCATACCCGTAGCTTTGCGAGGACAATAGGATACTTGGCAAGATAGTAAATAGCCCACGTTGAAGCAATAACAAGGCCAACAATGTTGTCTAGAACCTCTTGATCACTTAATTGACTTCCTTCATCGTCTTCAATTTGCATCAGTCCAATATCCATTAGATCATTTGTCTTCCTTCTCAGACTCATGTTGCCTTTTCTTCTTCTCAAGTTCCCCTCTGAATATTGCGTCAAGCTTCTTCTTGCACTGTCACAGCGAACACCATAGATAGATATATGATAGATTATATTATAATATTCCATACTTTATCCTCCTTATGACAAATCTAAGCCTTTACAGATATTTGGAGAGTGAGTCACATAAGCAGGAAATTGACCTCTTAAGCAGGTAAGGCCAGGTTAAAAGAGAACTAGTTTATTGAACGGGTTTGAACCTGCAGAACATGGCGATAGGCAGTTCCAGGAATGTTCAATGGGTAAGCTCTAACTCAACGGAGCAACCCCCTAAACAACTCATCTATGGCATCCAACAGTTGTCCCGTTGCAAGCCTACGAATTATTTCCCAATGTTCTCGAAGGTTACCGGATAATTAATTGTTATAATTAAGCGCACAAATCAATATATACTCCCTTGAAATATATATTGATTTGTGCGCTTAATTATAACAATTAATTAACAGGTACACACACACACACACAGAGCCAATTAAGGATAATATGAGTAGTAAATCAAATGTGAATTTTGACGGAAGAAAATCATAAAAGTAAACTTGTGGGTCCTAAAACTTAACAGAACTTTTTAGTTTTTTCTTTTTATAAAAATGGATCTCACCTTTTTAATCTCCTTGTAAGTATTGATTCTACGCTTATCGACCCATGATTGGAGGGCAGCCACAATCCTCGGCTGTAAGAGAGCATGGAACATCGTTAATAATAAAGAATTAACATCATAGCGGTTAAACTCACGAGTTAATTCGTAAAATTATAAAATTTTATGAATCAATCAATAAATTCAACTAAACTCGGTAAATTCAGAGAATTAAACTCGGTAAACTCGGAGTTTACCGAGTTTGATAAAATTAACAATTGTGCCTGGTTGGCTGCTACCTTTCAAAACTTATGAATGTATGGCAGAGAAGGGGGGTTAGGCGTGCAGATTTTAACAGCTGTCTCCCTTTCTGTTTTTGTTGCAGATTTCTCTCTCTTTCTCGGGAGCAGTAAGAAGTGGAATATATTTATTATTTTTTTTACTTTGATATGTAAATATTAAGATATTTTAAAAAATATTTTTATTATAATGTCAAACAATTATTTAATATCAATAGTTTTTTTGTATCTAATAATCTTTTTTTTTCTTTGGGAGTTTATTTTTTATTTTAAATTTATTTTTAGTATTTTTTTATTTTTTTAATATGTTGTTATTAAAAATAAATTTTATAAAATAAAAAAATATTTTTTAATATATTTTTTAACAAAAATATATTTTAATAAATAATAGCTACATGTGAAACACTACCTTATCATCAATAGTCTTTTGGACCTAATAATTGCTTTTATTGATGTGTTATATCTTTTTATTGGTGAAAACAATGTGGAGATTACTACAATACTGCTACATCATATATAACTCCAAAACCCGTCTTTTTTTTTTTATTGCAATTCCTGTCGGAAGCTAAAGCTGAATTTCCAAAACCAAAAGTAAGGAAACACCCAACTCTCTGGACCATGAATTATGGCTTTCCTATTTACTGCGGCGATAAAGAATTAAATTATTATTATATTTATTTATTTATTTACTTTTTTTTTCAAGTGTAGGTAACCTTAAGGGATTGCGGGTTTTTTTTCTATCAATTGAGGCCCTTCCCTCATCACCCTATAAGAATGGTCTACAAGATTCATAACTACTCCTCTTATTATAGGATGTTTACATAGCCATGCTCTTGTTTTATATATATTGGGTTTGTATCATGATAAGAATGGACTAGGTGTATGGTTAGTTTGTTTGCTCATAAAACAATGACTGATTTCTATGTAAACTAATATAGTTATTTCTCTAATATCAAACATGATGAACTAATTTGAGCCTTTTACTTTAGTTTTGTGAGTTATTTATACATGCTTCCATAACTCAAATATTTGGATTGATTACATGATTAATTTGAATTGGTTCTTGAATTGTTTTCATACTAGCAAATTATTTGTTTTAAATTTATTAATTATTAATTAATAAAAAATTACTTAAATTATATATGAATTTATATTTGAACTATGCATTTTAAGGTATTTGAAATTATATATGAATTTTTATTTGAATTGTTTATTTTAAGGTGTTTGAACTCCATATGAAATAAAAAAAATTTACAATCTGAGTTATTTTATAATTTTTATACCGTGTTAAAAATATATTTTTGACAACCTCGATTAATATCAGTATTCTGCACCTCCAGAATCTTTACAACTCATAAAGAAAATTATTTGCTTATTTATTATTTTGTTTAATTTGCATTCACACATCTGGAACATGCATTAAATGAAGATGTTGACACCTTGTTTGTCACTGCAAATTTGGTCAACATTGCTGGCCCTTTGCAAATTGGAAATCAACAATATCATCACATTAAGCACCCCACAATTATTTACCAAAAGAAAAGCAACTCTCCACGTATCTTCTCCTAGATAGCTAGTATTGTAAACACAGTAAGGAGAGAAAATCCAGTGGATCAAGGATGGATAGCATGATGGAGCAGCCTGCAGATGAGCATCGTGAGAACTACAGAGGAGCAAAAGCCATGCCTTTTGTCATAGGTAAGGCCTAGGGGTGTTTTTCTTCATTTCTTAGTTGGATTTTTCACCTAGATGGAGTAACATATAACAAATGCAGGAAATGAGACATTTGAGAAGCTGGGGAGTACAGGAACCTTGTCCAACTTACTGGTCTATCTTACTACCGTTTTCCACATGAAAAGCATTACAGCTACAACTCTTGTAAATATCTTCAATGGTACCACCAACATTGCTACATTATTAGGAGCCTTCCTCTGTGACACTTACTTTGGTCGTTACAAGACACTGGCATTTGCTTCCATAGCCTCTTTTCTGGTACAAATCAATTAACACTACTATTATCGCTATTGAGGAGCCTCTCAAACATATAGAATCAAGCATACATTCATATAACATTTGATAGAGTTCACAAAGTAAGAGCATAAAGCATCGATGGTGTTAGTCTTAAACTCATCCTGATGCAACTAATTTGATAGAGATCAATGTTTTTCTGTTGTGTTTTGAAGGGGATGGTGGTAATAGCACTAACAGCTGCAATCTCAAAGCTACACCCACCCCGATGTGCAAGAGGAACACAAGACACTGCTGCATGTCCTGCAATAACGCCATGGCAAATGACTTTTCTATTAAGTGGCCTCGGACTACTTGTAATTGGAGGTGGCGGTATTAGGCCATGTAACTTGGCTTTCGGTGCAGACCAGTTTAATCCCCAAACCGAATCAGGAAGGAAGGGAATCACCAGCTTCTTTAACTGGTACTACTTCACCTTCTCTTTTGCCATGATGATATCCTTGACTGTCGTGGTGTATGTACAGTCAGATATCAACTGGGCTTGGGGGCTAGCAATCCCTGCATTCTTGATGTTCTGTTCATGCGTGCTCTTCTTCGCTGGTTCGAGGATTTATGTCAAAGTTAAACCAGATGGAAGCCCCTTAACAAGCGTGGTGCAGGTAATAGTGGCTGCAGTCAAGAAGAGGAAACTCGAGCTACCGGAGCAACCATGGCTCTCCCTTTTTAACCATATCCCTGCTCGTTCCATCAACTCCAACCTTCCCTATACTGATCAATTCAGGTAATTAATTAACAAAACATTGCTTTCTATATGCTATCTAATTAATAACTCTTTATTGTTACTATAGCAATATGATGATGATGTATGCTTGTCAGATTTCTCGACAAAGCTGCAATCTTGACCACTGAAGACCAAATTATGTCAAATGGGTCAACAGCCACTCCATGGAGACTTTGCAGCTTGCAACAAGTAGAGGAAGTAAAATGCTTGTTGCGAGTGATTCCCATATGGGCTTCAGCTCTCTTATATTATACTGGTTTAATTCAGCAGCAAACCTATGTAGTCTTCCAGGCCCTTCAATCCAACAGAGGCCTTGGCAATACTAATTTCAAGATTCCAGCAGCTTCATATGCTATCTTCTCCATGCTTGGTCTCACCATTTGGATACCTATATACGATCGCCTGATAGTTCCATGGCTAGCCAAGTACACTAAGAAAGAAGGTGGAATCACAATCCTCCAAAAGATGGGCGTTGGCATGGCTCTTGGAATAGTCACAATGCTTATATCTGGCATGGTGGAAGAGAGAAGAAGAGCTCTGGCAATCAGTAGCCCAGTAGGGGTGGACTCGAGAAGTAATGTCAACGTATCTTCTCTGTCAGCATTGTGGTTGGCACCTCAGCTGATACTCATAGGAATTTCTGAGGCATTTACAATTATAGCACAAATTGAGTTGTATTACAAGCAATTCCCAGAAAACATGAGAAGCATCGGTGGGTCTTTATCGTTTGTTGGTGTTGCAGTATCTAGTTACCTCAGTGGATTCTTGATATCCATGGTTCACCAAATAACTAAAAGGAGTGCTTGTGGGGATTGGTTGCCTGAAGATCTTAGCAAGGGGAGATTGGACCTCTTCTACTACCTGGTTGCTGCTCTCGGAGTCGTAAATATGGGCTACTTCATAGTTTGTGCAAAGTGGTACAAGTACAAAGGAAATGGTGGTGCCACCACTACTCTTGAAATTGGCGAGAACCTCATGTTTAAAAGAAATTAGGTTACAATGACCCTGTAGATCAACTCGCAGTAGCTCCTCTCAAAAGATCCTGTATATGAGCCTCTTCTTTATAATAAGAAAAAAAGAAACGAAAGAAATTAGGTGCCATGTTGTTTTGATTTTTTAGCCAGAGGCAAATAACTTACTACTATAATAAAATAACTGAACACGTTTATGCTGTATTACTACTACTCTGCTGAAACAACTGAACAGGTTTACGAGGCATGTTGTGCATTTTAAGTGTTTCTCAACTGCAACATTTAATTGATGTTGTGTTTTTAAATTATTATTACCAATTAAAATCATGTTTCATAATTATGATATCAATTAAATTTTAGTAGTTTCCTGGTCATTCCAAGAAAATCCAGCAATAATTCCACAAAAATCCAATAACAAAATTCTCCTGCATCTAAAATTTAACAAAAAATTGTTCTTATGAGATTTTTTTTTTATCTTCCATTTAATTTAGCTAATGATTTTAGAGAGTAAAAAAAATTTCAATTTTAAAAAACTTGGGTTGGAGTTTTCTTTATTTAGAAACAATAACCAAAATTTTATCCCGTTTAAAAATACATGTAAAAAGCCACAATAATTAAATTCTCAAATTTTATAATCACAAGTAGCTTCAAGAAAGCAAGTTGAAATCCCATAATATATCAACATAACTTACCTATCTAATTATGTCTATGTCACCTATTGGATGATCTGGACTCATCAATAGCACGACTACATCTTGCTTCTACTTCTGTATAGATGGCCTCATTCTTTGCTATTGCACCCTCAAAAGTAACCTCTCTTCAAAGTTATTAAGTCCATTATGGTAAATATTGAACCACCGATACACACAGATGTATCTTTCGTGTTCTTCATCAATATTACTAAGCATAGTTGTGGCCTCTTGACCCTCCATAGCAACAAGGCAATCCAATATTAATAAAATATTAATGTTAAATTAACATATCGATAAATAAAATGCATTTTTTAACATGAAAGATTTAATTACATGAAGTATTTTGAATCAATTAGGCATGTTGCTCATATTGCATGTAATGTAAGTGGAGAAACTTGCTCAAGGGTCCAATGTAACGACTCAATATGTGATAGTCATGTACTAAGTCATATACTCCTACTCTATAATCACATGATGCACTCTATAAATATCTCATTCTTTCATGAATCTCATTGTAATACATATGCTTTATGTCGGCTTGACTAGTCATAATCATCATTTTTACCCCTATAATTTATAGCGTGCAATGCATCACTCGTATCAATGTCGACTAGAATGTGTTGTTTATAGTTGCATTGTTGCATTATCTGATTCAGGCAATGTAGCTCAACCATTTTAAAAAATATCAACAGGACCACTAATGTTCACATAGTCATCCCACTAGTGCAAATAGCTGAAGTAACTGTCAATATTTCATCCTCATAAGGCATTCACATGACATGTAGAAGATAAGTTTTTAAAATATTAAACAACAGTAATTTGGTGAAGTTAAATTTGTTTTCTTTAACAAATAGTTCAAAAAATACTTGGATAGATTATTACATATCTAGCTCGCTCTGATAAAATGACAACACATATGTTGGATTATTATCAAATATTCTACTATCACATCACCTAGCATTACAAATATGGCAATTTAATTGTATTTTTAAAGTTACAATCAGACAATATAAATGAATACAATTGCAAAATAACATTGCAATACATGCATCCTAGTGGAAGTTGAAGTGTAACCCTCACAGTCTAGACAATCATAAGTGACAATCTAGGCATTTGAGGCTGACCCACATGAAGATGCTTCTAAGACCATAATTGTTATTAAATAAAAAAAAAAACATGTTGTTTATTTCATGTTAACAACAAACATTTAAAATGTAAATATTTATTTTAAATTATTTGATTCATACATGTCGAAGTAGCAAACATCCCCTAAAATGTTTGGTCATCTTTATGCATGCAAGACACAAATGTCTGTACAGACATGCCAATACAACAGATCCCTAGCTATATATAAGAATGACATCAAAATCATCCAGATGCGTTAGATAAATTAAAGGCACATATCTACTCATGAGGTCTATAAATAATGCACCGTCAAGCAGATGTAGTATATATGCTTTGATATATCTACATAACATATTAAAATTAACATATTGATTCACATTTACTTAACAAATAATCAACATACTCAATTATAATTTAATGGATACCTCCGGAAGACATCGTTGTTAACATCATTTGATGGTATTATAAATGTCTCTTTAATGCATTTAAAACTTATTCTACCCTTTTTCAATTCAAAATGAGGGGCTTGTAATCCAAATATATGCTCATATAATGTAATTTGATTACACTCCAATAAATATGGTTGTTCGTCCATTAACAGGAAGTGCAACGTCATGTAGTGTCATCTTTTTGTGCCTAAGATGAAATGTATGTGTCTTACATCTCCATTGTTGAATTAGTTCATGGATCAAGCCATGGTCAAACTTGATGTAGTTTACATAATTGATGTGTAAGAAATCAATCTGCAACACATATGGTTGAACTCATTCATGTAGTTTCATCCACTTATGAGTCTGATAATAAATCATGACCTCATCCTACATAACCATCTAAAATATAATAACATAAAAATATAATACCCTTAATGTTAAGTAATGAAAATAGTTATTGAAATTAAATATACTTTCAATCCCAATAAAAACACCTTTTGATCGATGTTTATCCTACAATTGCATGACAGGAGTGTTAGCAAGCCTAGTAGGTATTGTGACTCAAACTCTATATGGAAATAATCATGCTCTCCGAGAATGCTAGCGTCATAATATAGATGCCTAACATAAGAAGAAGATTCACCACCTCGTGTGCGCATCACCTATATAAGAGTATTTGTGTTTAATGTGAAATTAAATAGATTAATATACTAATGAAAGATGTCATAAAATATTTTAACTCATTTTTTTTTGTCATACATACATTGTTGAATATGACATGTTTTCCTATTATAGCCTATTTCATTGCACACATCGTATCAATAATGTGTATGATCCTCTTTTGCATCCATTTCATTATGTAAACGAGTATACCTTCATCGACCACACTCTAGTTTCCATTTAGATAAGTCTGCTTCAAATTGAGGTCCTATGTAGTCATTCAATTCTAACTCATCTAGTAATGGACGACATGTTATATCATTACTAATTTGTAGCTCTAAATCGTTTAATGATCATCAACAAACTGTGTAAAGTCTAAATGATTCTCAACATAACATACAATAACATGTGAACATGAAAGTTGGTATGTTTATCATTTACCAGATGTGCATGTTCTGTCATTCAATCTAACTACCCATCTGATTGATTTTATAACACCCGATTTAAAGTTGGTATTAACCTGGAAAACCCATTGTTTAGAATAGAACAATACTACAATATGATCTCTTGATCTATCTCTACTTATTGTCAATTCAACCTGAATTGATGAAGGCTAAATTATTCAATGTTGAATAAAATCATTTGTTTCATGTCTCCATTTGACCCAATAACTAATACAACTATATAATGTCAATTGCATTAGAGCTAAAATAGTATATATACTCTATGTTCCTAAGAAAAACATTGTTTTTTCAATGTGAAATTTGAAGCCCTTTTGTATACATACTCTATGTTCACAAGAAAAAAATATAAGTTTTTTCAATGTGGAATTTGAAACCCTTTAGTATATATACTCTATGTTCCTAAGAAAAAAATTATTTTTTCAATGTGGGATTTAAAGTCTTTTTGTATATATACTATAAGTTCACAAAAAAAAAATTATGTTTTTTCAATGTGAGATTTGAAACCCTTTAAGTTAAGTTTTTTCAATATGAAATTTGAAGCTCTTTCGTATATATACTCTATGTTCACAAAAAAAAGTTTTGTTTTTTTCAATATGGAATTTGAAGCTCTTTCGTATATATACTCTATGTTCACAAGAAAAAAGTTTTGTTTGTTCAATGTAGGATAAAAAAAATTTTGGTTTAAATACTTCAACTTAAAAGGATAACATAATATCTTTTCAATATGAGATTTGAAACCCTTTAATATATACTTTATATTCCCAAGAAAAAAAAGTTATTTTTTCAATGTGAAATTTAAAGCCCTTTCGTATATATATACTCTATATTCATAAGAAAAATGTTATGTTTTTTTAATGTGGGATTTGAAATCCTTTAGTATATTTACTCTATGTTCCCAAGAAAAAAAGTTATTTTTTCAATGTGAGATTTGAAACCCTTTCGTATACATACTCTATGTTCCCAAGAAAAAAGTTATTTTTTCAAAGTGGGATTTAAAGCCCTTTCATATATATACTTTATGTTCACAAGAAAAAAGTTACGTTTTTTCAATGTGGGATTTGAAGCCTTTATATATATATATATATATATTCTATGTTAAAAAAAAGTTATTTTTTCAATATACTCTGCCTTATATTTTCTGTTTTCTTAGAAAGGGAATCATATAGCCAACCCTATTATGTGTTTGTTGGGTTGCCCCTTAGCTTGATCGAGCTCCTAAGTGTTCAATTTGGGTTTTCTTTGGGGATGAGGCCAAAGAAGATTTGGTTATTTATAAAGAGTTGCTTTCATGGAGAATTTTTGAAATTTCAAAGCTATTCCAAACACAGAAATTATTTGATGTCGATTGAAGACAAACTCATTTTGCAGAAATTCAAGTGATTTCTATAGACAGGTTTTCATAAGTGTTGAAAACTTTTGTTTTGTTTTTGGTGAAAATATAAAATGATGTTCTAAGCATTTATTTTGCTTGTATGAATAATAACTTGTTTCACATGAGAAAGCATTGCCTACTAATCCAAATTGCTTGCATTTGATCAGAAAGGGATTGATTGGGCTTGTACGTAGGTTTTGGCTCTTGGTTATGAAGAAAAATGATATTTGTAGGATCAAAGGGTGTTTATGGGATCTTAAGACTAAGAATTACTAGTGTTTATTTCCTAACCTTCTTTTTTGGTTCATGGATTCCTTGCAATTGAATTGAAAAATGGTGCGGCCCCTTAGGTTTGGTTTTTTTTTTTTAGGTGTGAGCATCATCATATTAGTTATTTTTATGGTGTGCTTAAACCTTTTAGACCCTTTGGTTTTTTATGCACACCTAGTTTGTTTGGGCACCTCTAGTCATTAAAGATATTTTTTATTGTGCCCGTCAACTTTGTTTGGGCACTTTTAATCATTGAGAATTTTTTTTTCATGCCCCCTAATGTGGGGTGTGATCCTAGCCAAGGTATTTTTCTAAAAAAAGAAACATTATACTCAAAAGGAGACAGACTATAAGGGATTTTTTTAGAATTTGTGAAGGATGACCAAAGATGGTCTTTATTCATTTCAAACACAAGCACTTAGGATCGGTAAACTTTGCTTTCTTTTATGTGAATATAGAAAATGGTTTCTCATTATTCATGCAGCTAAAACTCAGCTTTGAAGTCATCTCATGACGTTTGAGTTGTTCTTCAGGTTTTCTAGATGTTGGGATATCACTTGAATTTCAAGAACTTGTTTGTTAGAACAAACACCAATTTGATTTCTGTTTTGTATTAAAACTTTGATTTCCCAAAAATACTTATGAAAACATGGGGATCATGCGTAGTTTAGAAGGAAAGAGGATAACATTAAAGAATTCTTGGTACAATGGTTTTGTGATTGAAAGGTATGCTTGTGTAAGTGTGTATTTACATGAAACAAAAACAAATGAAGGCACATCATGAACACAAGAAAACACATGATCTTATTAAAAAGAAAGGCTTCTTTAATATAAAGTTGTATGGCATTATGAGCCAAATTGCCAATAAGACTAAAACAGGTTGAAACAGACATGATCAAACAAAGGATAATAATAGGGCAAGCTTCATCCTCCCATCTTGGTAAATTTTCCTTCGGGCTAGCCTTCTCATGAAAGCTCTTGTAGGGATTTCATCGATAGTGTGGACGAAAAACTATGATAAAACTTCGTCCTTTTTGGGTACCCCTTTGAATTTAAGTCCCTCAAGAATCCATGCTACCTTCTTTATATCCTGTTATAATCATTTGTCTTTTAAGATTTCCTAGGCATTCCACCTTTAGTGCATTCACTGATTTACTACTTGAAACATGATTAGGAACGGGGTTTAAACTCATGTTTGGTGTTTCTTCAAATGTTATCCACCTAACTTTAATCAAACACATGAGCTTCTTCTTGAAAGCACTACAAGTATGAATATTTTGTCCTACAATGCCAGCATGATACTTATTGGTAAGGTCAGGTTTGTACCAGTTGGGGTAAGGTGGCTTTAGAGGCGCGAGTGGTTCGGGAGCTACATGTCCAATGCTCAACAGCTTTTGGTACATCTAATTCAAAGGCAGTGGTAATAAAGGTAGTTGTTCCTGGACCTTTTGGTAATTCTTCTTTGGAAAATTTTCAGTTTGGTTTTTGACTCGGAATTTTTAGGGCTCAGGTTTTTAGGTTACAAATGGAGAGTTGAGATTGATGTTGGCAATTTAGGATGGGGTGTGGTTGTTCTAGAATTGTTTTTTTTTTTTTTTAATCCTTGTAAACACCGTCAACATAGGCGACCTCTTTTCTTTTCCCTTCAATGCCTCTTTTTTCAGTGGGCGTAACAATTCTATCACTCCTAACTCTTTGCTTGATACAATCAGCTACTGCCATAGCGTCAATGAATTGTTGTGTCGAACTACCCATCACATACTCATAGTTTGGTGCCTTGAGCGTGTTGGCAAATAAAATAACCATTTCTTTGTCCAAGAGTGAAGGATGCACTTGTGCAGCTAAATCTCTTTGAGCATCTTCCCTTATGCTTTCTTTGTCCTTCTTCTCTAAATTGGACAGCTAGTTCTGTTAAAAGTAATGTTCATGTTGTACTTGTACTGCTTAATGAAAGAATCCACCAAGTCTTTTTATTTGCAATCTTTGTGTTGTCTATTCCCATATATGATTAGTACTTAAAAATGCATTTTTATCAAGGTTTTATATCATCATTTTGCATTTGAAGTATCAATAACTCCTTAACAAAATCATATTTTATAATAATAAGTATAATACTATAAGATACCTTTAATTTATGGTAAATGTTCATCTTAAATGCAGGTCTATCATATAAATCAAATGATTGATTGATGAGTTTAACTACTAAAATTGAAAGGATAAAGAGAGGACTAAACTTAAAAAGAGATGCTGGTTCAATCCAAACTAGAACACTATTCGGTAATTGGGTTATATCTAGAGCTGTAGATCTTGGATTTAGGTTTTCTTTATATGGATGGAAAGCTAAGACATAGGCCTAAAACTTTCATGTGGAGTCCAAGATTTAAAAATGCCGTTTTCAAGTTCAAATTATAGCAACAACGGAGAAGCTTGAATCTGTCCTGCAACCCAGACATTGTTTAGTGTTCAACCCATATCTCGAGTTCTAGAAGTCCAAATGATCTTAATTTTTCTTTTCTAGAAAGCAGAGAAAATTTCCTAGAACTTTCATGAGTAAAGTTGGTTCAAATTCAGACGTTATCAATGACGCTTTGTTCAAACAAGAAGATAAGGATTGTCCCCAAGTCAAGATGTGGCCACCCACTCAACATTTAGCCATCAAATCAATAGTTTCAAATTTTAGCCTATAAAAGGAGGTATTTGTCATGCTTTTAGGCATCTTGGTTGTTTAGATCAAGATCATGCTCCTTATTTTTTTCCTTTTATTTTTGTAATGTTCAAGTTTTATTTTATGTTATATTTTCCTTAATCTCTTGTTTATGATTGTTATTTCATTTACTATACTTATGTTCTTATATTGTTTATTTATGTTTCTCTTCTTTATTATGTTTAGCTAAGTTTATTATGTCAAGGTGAAAAGCTTTCATTAATGGTGTTAGAATAGGTATAATATAAATTCAACATGGACTTCAATGTTAATATCCAAGAAAGTTTGTTATTAACATGTGTTATTTTTTTATCTTACTAATTTTTAGAGAGAGGAGGAAGAGGTTGCGGTGGCTGCTTCACCGCTGATAAGGAGCTGGTTTGGTGGAGATGGTAGCAGTCAAGCCGGTGGTGAGTGAGGTGGTGGACAAAGGCCACAGTGGAGAGAGAAAGAAGGGAGAGAACTCGTTGCAGAGAAAAAAATGGGGGGACAAATGGTTTTTGGCCGACTTTAAACTTTGATTTCTTCATGCTCAGACCATGAAATCCACCCTTATTTATAGAGGGTGGAAGAGGGAAATCTTGTCTTCACTTGGAAAAAATTTCAGCCCTTGATTCAGCTAGGAAGGATCCCAACCGTTGGCTTAAAATAGGCACCATGAACTATCAAATTTGACAGTTAAAGGCTGCCTGAGTTGGCCTCTTTAAGTTGGAGCTGCTACTGCCGTGTTGTCAATCAACCTAAACGGACCATACAGGGGTTGTAAAGAAATGTCAAATGATCATTTGCATGCAAGTTTTGTCAATTTTGGTGAAGATTAGGGGCATTAAATGTACCTACAAAGTAGCCTCCCTAAGCTATCATTTCATATGAAATTAAAGAAGATGATGAAGAGTAATCAGAACAGCATCGTTTTTGTAAAGATCATTTTGGTCCTTCAATTTCTGATTTATCTCATCTGCACCCCTGATCAGCTTCAAACTTTAAAGTTTATGCAATTTGATCCCTGTAAAAACTTCAATTCTAGACCCAGATTTCGGCGTTGTTTTCATTGTGGTCCTTAGTCTCGGATTTCTTCAATTTAGCCTCTAATTGACCATTAAACTTTTATTTTTTTCAATTGCACCCCTGATTTCAATCAATTAGGTCCCTATAGTTCAACGCTCTTTACAGATTGGTCATTGGCTGTGAATTTCTTCAATTTAACCCCTATTTGACCTTTAAATTTTTATTTTCTTACGATTTTGACCCCGATTTCAATCAATTGACTTGGTAAAAATTAAATCTATTCTCTTACAATTCTATTTTTTTTCAATTAAGTCCAAAATTAGGCTCTTAAACTTAATTTTTTACTAATTAAGCCTCTAATAAAATTAATTGGACCCATTTAAAGTATAATTAAGTCCTCACACCTAATGAAATCCTTCAATTGGACCAAAATTAATCTTTAAACATAATCAAAGTTTAAATTGGCCCATGATTATAATCAAAATCACCTATTAAAAAATTTAATTATGTTCTTAGACTTATTTTTTATGCAAACTTGTCTAATAATCATTTAATTTGATTTTAAATTTGCATTGTTTCTTCAGTCTTGGATATAAAGAGGTACAATTAGACTTTGAATTTCATCCAAATTTGCAGCTTGATTTTCCTATATGTTTGAAATCATCATGTACTTGCTTTCTACACACCGCCAACTTTTATTTTATTATTATTTTTTAAAAAAAAATGAATTTGAAGAATAACCCAGAAATGGATAATGACAGAGATGATTTGAGGTTTTAATCATTCCTAAAAATATAGATAAGAACACTTATAATTTAATTTGATTTTGAGTTTTGAGACTTAGTGGAAGGGGTTTGGGTTGTTGTTGATGTTTCTATTGTTTTTTTTTTTGTTTTTTAAACAAAAATAAGTAAAAATTCAGTTTTTTGAAGTCTACTCGTAATCTAATTTTCTAGTAACCTATTATAAGGGGCAATATGTAATCTTTTTATTTAAAAAAAAAATCTCAAGCGAACAATGTGTTTTTACTTTAGTTCAAATAATTATATACAAAAATAATATGCAAATTTTTTTATAAGAAAATCTCACTGAGTGTTCAATGAGAATAAAATGTTTAATCTTTTTATTAAAAAAAATTTATATATTTTTTTTCAAATTAATTAATATTTTATTTCCAAAATAGAGTATAATAAAAAATATCAAAGTATACTTTTTTTCTCTTTTTATTTGAACTTGTTTTTCAATTAGTTTTTATTAAAAAATAAACCATGCTATAAATGAAGATATATATAAGAAATACATAGATTAAAAGTAAGTTTTAACTTGAAAAACTTTGAAAAAGATTCATAGAAAAAGCTGCATGCCCGACACAATAGTGTCTTCACAGTTTCTAGAGAGAGAAAATTTCATGTCAAAAACGTGTTATTTTCTGCTTACGAAAATAATTTGACTTCATATATTATGATAAAAGTTTTATTTAAATTAAATTGAGTAAACCAGCTCATATGTATATGAGACATTTTTTATGTATTTTATACAAAATTTTAAAATTAAATAACCCTTACAGTGTGATGCGAAAATTAAGTATTTTTTTAATTAATATAAATATTCGAAATATCTTGCACATATCTTAATTTTTTTAAAAAATTCTAAATTTCAAGTTAATTATTTACTATTGATACTTCTAATTTAATATTCAAAAACATGTAATTACAATGCAATCAAGTAAAAATAATGAAATTTTAGTGGTGTAGTTCAACTAGTCGTGTTCTAAATTTATTTTTTAAATATTATTAATTTAAATCCTTATAAATTTTAGAGCCACTTTAAAATTTATATAATTATTAATTTAAAATTTTAAAATTAATTAAGATATATATAAGCTGGTTGAGTACCCATATTAATTAAAGAAAAAAAAAATAAGAAATGATGAAAAGCATTCAAATGGAGAGGAAGAATTAAAAAAACTATCGACGCTGTCCTACCCTCTATTTCGGACAAGCCACGTTTCTTTCTGTCAGAAAACCAGTTGTTAGGACATGATTGGACACGAGCCAACATGTGGTTGTTAATATGCTGTTGGATGAAAGAGTGGGGGAGAGAGTGACAACTGTTTTTTCGTTTTTTTTTTTTTTTTTTAAATCTTGATGGTTTTATTTGAAATCATATACTGCCACTTGTCTCCCAGGATGTTCTTTTCATTGAATATCCTGCAAGTCCAGTGAGCATATAAGACACCGCAGGGGTGACAGGCGTACATAAGTGGGGTTTGAGATATTAAAAAAATGAACAAGTACCATATGTGTCTCCTTTAGTTATATGGATAGAGTACAATTTTCTTTGGAAAAATCTCTTGGGAAAGATTTTCATTTTTTTTTATTAAAGACAGATATGCTATTATTTTATATTGGACGGTGGAGGACAGAAAATCAGAAATGATTTTTTAATAAACCCAATATGCGATGATAACATTCAGAACATGAAAATAACATTTTTTTAAAATAAAACCAAAAACACCAGAATCACTTATATCTCTTGGTTTCCCTGTGTGCTCAAGTCATGTAGAAGATACATCTCAACGACCGGCGGAAATTAATTTGGTTGGCAGACTGGCAGTGGACTCAACGTCACAAGTGACGGATTAATTAACGGTTCGCGTAGAAGGAAATTAAAAAATAATAATAATAATAAGAAGAAGAAGAAGAAGAAGGGTGTCTGTGTGCGGTGAGGTATTATTAGGTGTTTTTATATGGGATTTATAAAGAAAAACATGTATTCTTTGCTTCTGGGTGGTGATTGTTGTTTTTAAAAAAATAATAAAATATTTTTTAGTTTTAAATTAATAATTTTTTAATGTTTTTAGATTATTTTGATGTCTTAATGTTAATAATAAATTTTAAAAAATATTATTTTAAATTTAAAGATATTTTTAAAAAGCAACCTCCATTGTATTTTTAAATAAACACTTGCAAGTGTATTTATGCCTTAAAAAAATTATACCCTAAAAAACTCAATCTCACACGTGTAACCAGCTCTCAAAAGCGAACAATATGTATGTTTTTATGTTTGTGTGGTTTGATTTTTTTTTGTGAGACTCATGGAAAAAAAATAAATAATATATATTTTTTACTTTTAATCAGGATTAGTTTATCCTTTAAAAAGATTGAATTTCAAAAAAATAAAAAAATAAATCACACATCATCACATATCTATCTCAAACACACACTTATGAGATAATTAGGGAATGTGATAATGATTATTTTAAAAAGTATTTTTTTGTTTAAAAATATATTAAAATAATATTTTTAAAAAATTTTATTTTAAATACTAGCATGTATAAATAATTTAAAAATATTTTTAAAAATTAAAAATAAAAAAGGACCACCCTCTTTTTCAATTGCACTTCCAAAAAGCACCTAGGAGCGTGGTTTGTGCTCCATGACAATGGCAGCGAAGAAACTCAAAATTGTTGCTGCTGCTTTCTTTCTCAAGTCAAATTTAGGATGAGTGTGGTTTCCAGTACAGTTTTCGTTGTTTTTTTTAAATAATATTTCATGTTAAAATATATATTAATATTTTTTTTATTTTTTAAAAATTATTTTTGATATCAGCAAATCAAAATAATTTAAAAACACTAAAAATATATTAATTTAAAATTAATAAAAAAATAAAAAAAATTAAATTTTTTTAAAATTATTTTTAAAATACAGAAAGATCTAAATAGGGACCCACAGCCCACTGTTATGGAAGAAATGTGGGCACGGTTGATTGAACTCGTTCTAAATTAGAATTGAAAAAATAAACTTAATATATAGGTTGTTCTTATCAAGGTATTTTTACTGTTAAAACCAAACCAAAAAAATAAGTGGTCCTAAGCGTAGAAGAAACGTGAGAGAATAGGACAAAGAAAAGTTATTCCCTTTTCTAAAGTCTCACTTTCCCACTTACTCTCTGTCCTACAAAAACAGTGCACGCACACCGAGTTAGGAGGAGCGGGTGAAGAAGGATAGAAGGCATGGAGAAGAGGGACGAGAGAGGGAGCATTGGGGAGGAGAATGGGAAAGAAAGCGTGCAGAAGAATGACCTGAAAGAAACCATGGGAGACAGTGGAGAAGATGAGACAAATATCGAGCCTAAGGTTATCTACAGAGGATGGAAGGTCATGCCCTTTATTATAGGTAAATACTCCATTGTATAGCACAGAAAATGAGGGGAGTTTTCTTTCTTTTATTTACTCAATTCTTCTTCTGTATTATCGGTTTCAGGGAACGAAACGTTCGAGAAGCTAGGAACCATTGGAACCTTGTCCAACCTCTTGATATATCTCACCACTGTCTTCAACATGAAGAGCATTACAGCTGCAACTATCATCACCGTCTTCAATGGTACTGCCAACTTGGGCACGTTGATCGGAGCCTTTTTGTGCGACACCTACTTTGGTCGCTATAAGACGCTAGGATTCGCTACCGTCGCCTCCTTTCTGGTATGCTCTGGATTTTATAATGCGAATTCTAGCCGTGCTTTTCACTTGCTAGTGGGCGACAGTTTGCCGACCAATGTCAAACATGCACTCAAGAGAATCTTATAGTCAATTAACTTAAGCTGCTGCTTTAATAATAATAGTTATTATTATAATTACACCCTACTAATTGGCAGTTTGACTGTAGATTTTTATATTTAACATCTATTTTTTTTTCCAATAACGTGTGTATAAAAAGAAAATAAAGAAGGAAGGAAGGATCACGCTATAGATCCTAAAGACCAAAACCATTAATCAATGTCAATCTTCTTTAGTTAGCTAGAAATAATCATCAATCTACTACGGATACCGTGAAAAAATCATGATTGCACGAGGAAGACAGGTGACCAGTTGCATCTAAATATAAGATATAGATCTTTTAGATACAAAAGAAAAAATTAAAACGACCCAAACAGGGAGGGGAAAGAGAGGGACGTTAAGAGTGTAAAATGGATAGGCTTTTTTCAGGGTTTTTCCTGGGGAGACAAGGGAGAGAACGGTCCTATTAATTCAAATAAATTAGGGATAATTGAGACTGTTAAGAGTCTTAAATGATCACTAATGTCTCATGAAACTAGTATTTTATTATTACCTTTTCATCCTAGATAGATCAGGGATTGTTTTGTTGATATATACCACCATCAGAACACATTTCATGTCAATGGAAGTCTTCCATTTTCATGGTATTATATCAGAAAGGAGGACTTCATATATATATCATGAATCTTACTGTATGGTTTATTTGTTGTCTGCTTTGTGTGAAGGGATTGCTTGCTATACAACTAACAGCAGCAATCTCAAAACTTCATCCACCTCACTGTGCAAAGGAGAGCAGCACATGCATAGGGCCAACAGGCGGCCAAATAGCATTTCTACTGGCAGGATTCATCCTGATGATAGTAGGAGCTGGTGGTATAAGGCCATGCAATTTGGCATTTGGAGCAGACCAATTCAACCCTGAAACAGAATCTGGAAAGAGGGGTGTAAATAGTTTCTTCAATTGGTACTTCTTTACTTTCACCTTTGCCCAAATGATATCCTTAACGCTAATTGTCTATGTGCAATCCAATGTTAGCTGGCCTATAGGTTTAGGAATCCCAGCAATCCTGATGCTCATTTCTTGTCTGGTATACTATATGGGTACAAAATTGTACGTAAAAGTGAAAGCCACTGGCAGTCCGATGACCAGTGTGGCACGGGTTATAGTGGTTGCAGTCAAGAATAGGAAGTTGAGGCCAGGAGACCAACCTTGGCTCTCCCTTTTCAACTATATTCCTCCCAAGTCCATCAACTCCAAGCTTTCTTACACGGATCAATTCAGGTGATCCAACCTTTTTCAACCAAACTTTTAGAATTTAAGACCATTCTGATTTGATATATTTTGTCTAATACCCATGCCCTTCACACGTAAAGAATTCTAACTGTGGTTGATGATGCCTGCAGATTCCTCGACAAAGCAGCAATCGCGACTCACCAAGATCAAGTAAACCCAGATGGATCGCCAGCTAATCCATGGAAACTTTGTAGTTTGCAGCAAGTGGAAGAAGTGAAATGCTTGTTTAGGGTGATTCCTGTATGGACAGCTGCTATTATATACTATGTTGCTGTGGTTCAACAGCACACCTATGTTGTCTTCCAAGCAGTTCAGAGTAACAGACGCCTTGGAAACAGCAACTTTGCGATACCAGCTGCATCATATATTGTGTTCTTGATGCTGAGTATGAGCATCTTCATTCCTATCTATGACCGGATTCTTGTCCCTTTTCTGCGGAGAATTACAGGAAAAGAAGCTGGAATCACAATTCTTCAAAGAATTGGCGTCGGCATATTTCTCACAATTGTCACCATGATAGTCTCTGGCTTAGTTGAAGAGAAGCGAAGGACAATAGCTCTTACCAAACCAACTCTAGGAAACGCACCAAGAAAAGGTGCCATTTCATCAATGTCAGCTTTATGGTTAATCCCTCAGCTATCACTCTCAGGAATTGCAGAGGTATTTGGTTCCATTGGCCAGGTTGAATTCTACTACAAGCAGTTTCCTGAGAATATGAGAAGCATTGGAGGGTCTCTCTTCTATTGCGGCGTAGCAGCTTCAAGTTATTTGAGTAGTTTACTGATAACAGTAGTTCACCAAACAACAAATGGTGCAGCAACTGGAAATTGGTTATCAGAAGATCTCAACAAGGGAAGACTGGATTACTATTATTACATGATTGCTGCTTTGGGGGTCCTAAACATGGGCTACTTTTTGCTGTGTGCCAGGTGGTACAAGTACAAAGGGGGCAACGATGATGCACAGCTTGAACTCCAAGGGGGAGAAAAAACAATATGAGAAACCCGTAGCATGATCAGTGTTCTACAAACAACTAGGTTTATGTAGCGGGGTGAGACCTCACCTTATATATAGAAACGATTCTCAGTAGTCCGCTACATTTGTAAGCTAGAAGGCTCATTCAGAATAATGTCTCAAGGCTCATTTGAATCACTAGTTTCGTGTACTTTGCATCGACTAAAGCAACTTTCTCAATGGGTTTCAATCCCTGGGAATAATATCCCCAAACATTTAAACTGTCACAATGCCAACGAATTAACAGATTCAAACAACTGGCTTCAAGGATTTTGCTAAAAATCAATGGTCAATATCCGTTCAATGAGCAGACTGCAACCAGAAACAAGAATTGACGCCGTACATCGGCTTCTTCAGGCACATCGCTACCTCTAACACATTGTAAATTGATTCTCAAGACATAACCAGACACATGCAGTGTTGGACTGGAAAATACGGAGGCATGAAATAGTTTCGCAACAGATGACAAGAAACAAATAGCAGCCGAAACAGCAGTTTTATCACCCAACTATCTGATTTTCAATGGCTCGTCCCCAAACCACATTGGCTGCCAGGATGATTTTACTAAACTGAACTCGAGTTTGTTTGTAGTGCAACAGAGAAAAAAGACAGTTCCATGATAATTACCCGGCTATATAAACATAATACAAATGAGAAAAGGACCAGCGTCCATAACCCTGCTATATAAACATAAACGGCAAAAAGATGAGCTTTCCTTCTTGTGGGCATTGCAAAGTAAGAATAGACCAGAGAAGAAATAGATTAAAGATGCCCATCACTGTTAAGTATGGAACTCAGAACATTGCAGCGATAATTGGCATTGTAGTTCCAGGTAACTCACAACAACATGCTGGTAGTGGTAAGATTTGCCATTTATTGTGCTCTATCCCTCCAGATGATCTTCAGACTGTGTATGCTTGTTGAATCGTGTCTATATCAAGGCCCTTCAGTCTCACCACAGATTCTACATGACCCTTGAGTGTATGGAGTTCCCTCAACCTGCAATCAATGCAAATAAATTAGAAAAAAGCAGAAATGTGGTTCAAATGAACTGAGACAACCAGTAAGGCCCTTCAGAACTCCAGCAAAGGAAAAAATGAAAAATGTATCACAACTAGCCCAGAAGAGGAAGTGTTTTCCATATCTTCTGGCAAGCTGAATACTGCTTCATGTTATTACAGCACAAAAAAGAATCATGTATCACAATAGTATATATTTTTGAAACAAGTCCCTTTTTTTTCATGTTTCTGAAAATCTGCAGTTAAGACCCATTTCAATGTGAAATCAGATATGATCTAGCTGAGATGTTAGACATCACGTGCCAAGCTGAAAATGACAGCTAAACATCAGCGCCTACCTTGCAATTTCAGCTCTCCTTTTTGCTTCCTCAGCCATCTGATTGAGCTCGGTGAAATGTGTCCGCTCAGTGAACATCTTTGTGTCTGGTAGTGGCAACCCATGCAAGGTTCTCTGTGCGTGTGCCCATTGAAGCTCACGTTGTTCCTTCCCAAAATCTTTTTGCCTTGTGAAAGCAATCTACAAAAAATGAAATCCATCAGAGAAACAAAACATAAACACACATGCAGACAGAATACTATACCGAAGACAGACCAAAATCAAATAAATAGCCCCATCAAGCCATGGGCAACCATACCCTTTGCTCAATTACAAGATCCCATGCCCTCCCACTCAAAGCATAGCGGATAAAGAACTTGATCAAGTCAAGTGGAAAGTAGAAGATGATATTATAGAGCCAAATTACACCAGCCCAACCCCAACCGATCCCTTTAATTGCCGCAAAGCTCCAATTTGCATAGACTGCAATAAGAGTGGCAATCTGAGCAAAAAGAAAGGCCAAATTAGAGTTCACTTCCAGATTATGTAAGAAATCACAAGCAAACATACAAGGAAATTGGCTCACCAGCTGAGCAATGATAAAAGCCACCACAAGTAATAACCCAGGACGTTCAACAAATGACCAACTTCGAGATCGGGTGACAAATATAAGTGCTTGACTGATAGTGCTCACTTGCAAATAAATTGCTGATGCAAGCTTTCGGAAGTCATCGTGAGCTGTTTTCTCCAGGGTTGACACTCCAAATACCCTCTGGAAATTAACAGGCATGAAGAATTAACTACTGATTACCACAGGCTCACCAGGAATGGCAAACAATAAATTCATCATGCATACAGATGTTACATGAAGACAAATTCTAAATCTGTCGAAGATGGACAAAACAAGTGACCATGTATCAGTTACCCACGGCCTGTCTAACTTAAACCAGCAACACGAGTTTCTTATCCCCATGAAACCTTGCCACTCCATTCTTACCAAGCATGCTGAGTGTAAAGAGTATTTTGAGTTTATGGTTCAAGGTACTTGATAGTTCACAAACAAGTAAATGCATCTTCCATAATCAAAACAAACTTCATAACTAAATGAAAGAAGGCATGTCATCTTACTGGAAAGAAGTCTGTTTTATATGCTACCCAAAAGAATATGACAGTCATCATGGCCAGATAACTACCAAGAACAATTCCAGTTGTAAATATCTCCGACAACTTCCAGCTGTCTGGCAGAGGAGATGGCTTCACCCTATCTTTTGATATTGTCATTATGGTACCTGAAATCGCATGGTGCTAGTAAGATCCCAAGAAAACAAATGCAGGTCATAACAAGAATGAGTGAATAAAGAGAACATATGAGATGTGAACCTACTGCCAACAAGATACAAGGAAAATAAAACAAACCCTAATCAACAAGCATAACAGAAAAAGATTTTCTTAGGGTGTCAAGGATGCTACATCTGTGGTAACTAAGCTAACCTAAATCTAAAACTGGACAGCACAGAAATTTCCCGAATTTTTTGGGTCCACTTAACATGTTTTGCATGTGTGTCTTTGCGTGCGTGCGTGCGTGCGTGCGTGCGTGCGTGCGAGAGAGAGAGAGAGAGAGAGAGAGAGATTTGTGAGGAAAAGAAGCAACGAACCATCATTGAGAATGGCAATGATAAGCACCATAAAAGGTGGAAAGTCAAACTTCCATATGAGAGCCAGCAGCATGAAACCAAGCTATCACCATATTAAACCAACAAGGGTAAGGAAACATCACAAATTTCTTCCTGAAATACCCTATATTATGCGCGCGCGCACAGAGCTCTTACTTACCACAATACGGATTGTAATGGAAACTGCATAGATCTGCCAAAGGAAGAGGAAAATGCAAGTCAGTCTATTAAAAAGATATAACATGGTGATAATCCAATGTTTACCGTGTAATTTTTCATCCTCTGAAAGATTGCTCGACTTGTCAAGACAGCACTGATAATGACGCTAAGGCCAGGTTCAGTAAGGACAATATCAGAAGCACTACGAGCTGCATCAGTTGCATCGGCAACAGCAATCCCAATGTCAGCCTTCTTGAGAGCAGGAGCATCATTGACTCCATCACCAGTCATCCCACAGATATGTTTCCTAGCTTGCAAACGTTTTACTATCTCATATTTGTGCTCTGAAATGACACAGATGTCAAGCCCGTCAAAAATAGCAAGGAAAACTAAAGATCCATTGCCTATACAAAAACAACAGCTACAAAATTTCTATGAAGCAATGCATCAAACCTCAGCACAAGAGTGCCAAAATTAACTAAGGAAAAGAAATTAAAGAAAAGCACCAGGGAAAACGCCAGCAAATCCATCAGCTTTTTCTATTAATTCATCAATTGGTAAAGCGGCAATAGACTCATCCTTGTTTTGCCCTAGCAATGCAGATGAAGGGTACATGTTGGTTCCCATTCCCAAACGACGTCCAGTTTCCTTTCCTATCGCCAGTTGATCCCCTGATAAAAACACGAGGATCAGAAACTCGAAACAGAATGCAAAAAGTAATCTGACAACATTTTAAGTTAGAGTTGAAAGATTGGACAAGTGCAACACTTGGAAACTTGATTAACAGAGAAGGTAAGGTAGTACAATAAAGGGGGGCACATGGATTGGGGGGGGGGGGGGGGGCTCATATAAATTTTCTGACAAGTTTTGTGAAAAGAACATAGCCATTGCAAATATGAAAGAATTTCCAGTTCTCATATTAGATTTCTGTGTTACATGTATGGTAAAACTATATACAAGCAAGTCCCAAGTGAAGAATTGCATTTTATCCTGCATGACATCTTTTACAGCTATAATTATTTCTCCACAAGAAAAGAAATCATTAAGGAAAGTCTTCACATGGCTTCTGACTAGAGAACAGAACAGAACAAACCAGTGATCATTTTGACATTCACTCCAAGATTCAAAGCCCGCCTAATAGTCTCCGCACTATCATGCCTTGGTGGATCAAAGAGAGGCAAGAGGCCAATGAATTGCCAAGGGCCTCCAGCACTCTCTTTCCTTCCTTCTGGAACCTCCTGCAATTGTGAAGCAGCAGCTCATCAAAGCTATGTAGTCAAAAATAAAATCAACAATGAAGCTAGAAGCATACATCTAAGAGAAAAAGAAAGAGAGAAATAGGATTGTGATTACCTGGTATGCTACCGCAAGAGAACGTAAACCTCTTTCTGCAAATTTATCAATCACGGCATGTACTCTTCGCTCAATGTCTGACTTATTGTGTGAAAGATTTAGAATCTAAACAAATATTTGAAGACAGGAATTAGTTTAAAATTCCAAATATAGAACATCCCATGGCAAGTATAACAGGCTGCATGGGCAAGTTACCTGTTCTGGTGCACCTTTGCTGACTCTGTGCATTTTACCTCCACCATCAATATATGTCAAGGCTGTCCGCTTATCAGTAGGATTGAAAGGAAGGAAATGAACTTCCTGAATTCCAGCACGTGCCTTTTGGAACAAGGAAATAAAATTCAGAAAACATGAAAAAAATAGAATTATATTACCGACTTAAATTTAAAAGTACTAATTAAATAGTGACCAGAACTTATAAAAAGAGTACCATATGGATGAATTACCTCCTTTGGATCAGCCAGCATTCCAACAATAGCAGTATCTATTGCATCTTGGTTTTCTATTCTAGAGGCTCGAGCTGCCATCAAAACAACAGCATCTGCATCTACTCCTTTTGCAAAAACCTGGAAGTTATACCCAGGGACATATAAGCAAGAATTCTGCTCTGTAGTAGATGTTTGAAAAACAGCTTTCAGTAAGCAACCTCAATGAGATTTTTGTCCACAGTTAGTTTGTTTAATGTCAATGTTCCAGTCTTGTCACTGCAAAGCACATCCATGCCAGCCATCTCTTCAATTGCAGTCATTCTCTTTGTGATGGCTCCCTGGATCATATTCAAAACATTATCATATTATGCCCAAAACTCAGCAGTCCAGGGTCAATTAGAACATCCCCAAGAACCCAGCTAACCTGCTGCGATAACCTATGAGAACCAATAGCCATTGTGACTGAGAGGACCGTAGGCATGGCAATTGGAATTCCACCAATGAGAAGCACAAGAAGATTGTCAATTCCAGGACGGTATTTCCTATCTTGAATGGGGTACATGACAATAATCTCTATAACCATCCCAATAGCAATTGAACATATGCAGAAGTTCCCTATTGCAGTCAAGACCTGCACAATGTGAAACAAGAACGAATCAAAACCATAATCACAAAAGTACAGCATAGAACTCAACAAAGATCATGTAGCAATTATATCTCCTTGCCTTTTGGAAGTGGCCGACTTGGTTAGTTGTATCCACAAGGTGAGCAGCCTTCCCAAAGAAGGTGTGGACACCAGTGGCGATAACTACTGCTTCAATCTCTCCTTGTTTGCAAGTAGAACCAGAGTAAACACCATCTCCAGGACCTTTTGTCACGGGAAGGGACTCACCAGTAAGTGCAGACTGAGAAACCAAAATGAAGAAGGTTCAGTATAACAGCCAGACAAAGACCAAGCCAAGATGAAGTAGCAACTAAGTATTTGAAGCCCCACTTGATCAATTTTAAGCGGATCTCCTTCTAGTAAACGAGCATCAGCGGGGATAATATCTCCAAGTTTGATACTAATAATGTCACCGGGAACTAAAACAGCAGCATCTTGCTCATTCCATCTTCCATCTCGAAGAACCTTGAGAACAATATTATTAGAGATGAAACAAAATTAGCAGTTCAATCTAATTACAAGTGCATCAGTCGGTCATATTTGCAAATTTGGATTTCATCCAAATCTGAAGTGCTCCAATATAGAAGTAAATCCACAGATTTATGGAAACACATTTAAAATGAAACAAAGGTTCGTTAACTTCACATACCTTAGCTTTGGGTGCAAGACGAGCCATGAGAGCAGCAGCAGCATTACCCGCATTATTTTCCTCGATAAAACTGATGGTAGAGTTAATCACAAGCAGAGTAATGATACCCACAAAGTCTTGCCAATCTGGAGGCTTTCCCTACACACAAAAAAACTATGTTTAACAATGTCCCAAAACAAACAAATCCGCGAGCGGAATTGCCATAAAAACCAGAATATACTACTACTAACTCCTCCATTTGCAAGAGCAATAGCCATGATAGCAGCAGCCTCCATAACCCATGACAGAGGATTCCACATAAAGCCCAGGAATTTCAAGAATTTTCTCTCCTGAAACACACCCAGAAGATAACTTTGAGTTAGAACCTGAATCCAGAAATAGTAAGAAGAATGTTTATAAGGACAAAAGGCAACACCTTCTTCTCTTCAAGCTTGTTGTGACCGAAAATGGCTAGCCTCTCCTCAGCAGCCTGAGTTGTGAGACCTTCTCTGCTACATCTCAGATTCTCTAATACTTCCTCAATGGGTATGTTCTCCTGCAATCAAGAAAAATTAAAACTTCTAACTCAAAAACAAACAAAAGAACGCTAACACAGATAGCAATCAAACCAAAAAATGGCTTCAAAGTATGCTCTGATCTATTACCAAATCCACAGTTTCCTTCAAGACAGCCTCCAAAACTTCACCCTTCTCTCCCATCTTCTCCTTAAGTAAACTTTCTCTCTCTACAGACCAAACCAATCAAAGATTAAACTTCACAACACAACCGCCATGAAAAGAGGCAAAAAAAACTTGAGATTTCCAGTTCAGACAAGCATTACTACCAAGTTAAAAAAGACTTGATTTTGAGCATGAACTACGAGTTTAGGAGCCAAAATGACGACGCCCCACCAACACCAAATCTGCAAGGAGAGCCAACAACTAGAAGAACCAACCGCTGTCGAGTAGTGGCAAAGAGTGTGCAAGTAACAGCCTACAATCTTTTTCAATCCTACCTCTTGGGTCATTTCCAAAGAGGTACCCGTATATGTTTTTGTGTCTGAAAAGGTCCCCATGAATCCTTCAAGTACTTGTACTGAATGCATCATAAAGTTGTACTTTAGGTCATGTTGGAAATTTTGAAGTCTTTTGATGGACTAAATTTGATATCAAGTTGCTGTGATATTTTTGCTTAAAAATAATAATTTATTGGATGAGAACTCCACCAAAGCCATGAATAAACTGCACATGCACCCCTGGGGCCTATCCCTTGTTTTATGTTTTTTTTAATTTAATTTAATTTTCACTACACTTACTTTTTGACTGATTTTTATTTTTTTTTTTGTTTTTCTTTCTGGGTGAATAAATAAATGTTGTGCTAAATTTCTACAAAATAACATGTGTCTCTCGTTGCAGCCGTCCATCGGACAGTGCGTTTGTTCTTGTAGTTTTTGATAAACTTTAAATGTTTTATTTTAAATTAATTTTTTTATATATTGATATTAAAAAATAAAATCTATTACAATGTAATATTATTTTAGTGTTTGTTTAACTACAAATACAATGCCAATACTAGTTTAATACCTAGTTACTTTATTTTTTTAATCAATAATAAAGAATATCCTTAATCCAACTTATAAATCAACCTATACTAAATGATTTTTTACATAAATTTAATATTTTTAAAAGAAATTTTACTAAATTATTAACAGACTACTCTAAGATTTTTCCTTAAAATTTTCAAAATAGTTTCACTGTCTTATAGCACAGAAATTTTCCCTCAAATATTTAAAATATTTTTCAATTGAAAGTTTTATTAAATTGATGTTTTTTAACTAATTTTTTTATAATTTTAATATACTAATATCAAAATTTTAAAAAAAATCTAAAAATTATAATTTTAATATATTTTAAATTAAAAAATATTTTTACAAGATTACCTTACACCACCTTACCACCAAACAACAATTCTTCTAGATCGACCGGTAGCTCGAACCCTGAAAAATATAATTTAATTAGTCAGGTTTTAAGTTTAATTTTTAGAGATTACTAGTTTGAATCTCACAAACCTCAGGGCCACTGAAGACTTATATGGTCGTTAACTTCAGGACCAATAGAATTAGTCAAGGTATACACAAACTAGCCCGGATATCCAGGATAATGTGACAAAACTATTCTTCTAGTTCAAGCTTGGAGCCTAATAAAACGCCTACGTTTTAGCACGGAGGGGCCTTTGCACTTATACTATTAATTAAACTTTTGTACTTTGCTAGGAAATGTTCAAAAAAAGGAACCACCACGGCGACCTACTTTAGAGAGAAAGATAATGTTAAAGTGTATGTGAATCCCGTGATCACTTTCATTCCTACCTTTGAATTTGCTGATACCAACTTCTTACCTACTTTCTTTTTATTTTTATAAAACTTTATTTTACTCTTTCTCCATCTTGCTTAAATTTTGTTTTTCAAAGGAGGAAAATTTGTGGGAAAAATGAGAAGCTTATGCTACACTTCAATTCTCTAGAGAGATGACGAAACAAAAAAACAGAAAATTGCTTTTTTTATTTTTCTAAATAAATATTTAAAAATATAATAATAATTGTTTTTTAAAATATTTTTTTATTTAAAAATATATTAAAATAATATATTTTTTTTATTTTTAATAACATCAACCTATTAAAATAAATCATAACTCTAACGATAGATGGGAATTTTGAAAACAAGTCAGTGGTGTTTCCATGTTTTTCTCTTTACAAAGACCATGTGAAAAATACCTTTATTTTTTCAAATTCCAGCTTTATCCTTTTATAGGCTTTTTTTTTCCACAAGTTAACTCTAATAAATTTTATTTTTTATCAATATTTTTTTAAAGGTAATTATTTTCGATTTGGTTTGTTTTTATCTATAAAAATAACAAAATTAAAATTTTATAAAATACAAAAAATAAATCAAAACCAGTTCAAATCGATCAATTTTGGGTTCGATTCTTTTGGTTTTGTTCTGTTATTTTATATTAAAAAGAAAAAACTATATTGTTTTTTGGGTTTTTTTAAACTTTTTAATGGCTTTAGTTTCAGTTTGGTTTGATTTTTTTATTTTTTCTGTTTGATTTGGTTTTTGGTTCCAGGCTTATGAAACTGAAACCGAATTGAACTGAATATTTTTTAAATATTATAATTTTTTTATTTTTATGGTTTTTTATTTTTTTTTTTTTAATCAGTTTTTTTTTTTTTTTTTCTGACTCCTACATTTTTATCTTTCCATTTTGTGCATAACAATATTTTTTTTTCTGATTTGAAAAATAATTTAAGATGGTGAGAAGTGAACTTTATTTTCTATTTTTTTATGGAAAAATAAAAACTAGAAATGGAATATAAAATTAAAGTTAAGAAGTGGAGAACATTTTCCATTGTTGAACACCTTACATTTTTTTTATTTTCTGGAATTTTTTTAAATGGGTTTTTTTTAGCTAGCAAATATATATTTACCTATTTTGCAGAAAACAATTTAAGATCTACATACTCGCTTGGCATTTTAATTATGTGCCTAACTTGTATTGTATAATAGAATATGAATCCCCATCATTAAAAAATAGATAGAAAAAAAAAGTCATTTATTTTAATTACTGTCTAAATAATTCATAAGAAAATAATCCTCATTAAATAAATATAATATGTTTTTATTAGTACATTAACTGTTAGCTATTAACATTTTAATTATTTAACAAAACAACCTCAGTAAATGCAGCTCTTTATTGAGACATCAGGACGGTTTCATAATTAGACAAGAGTAGAGGGGCATCACAGGAATGAGCTCTCGAGTTTCATATATTTTAATTAGCAAGTGTTGAGATTATGACTGTGTTTGTGTTTTTAATGTATTTTTTATTTAAAAAAATATTAAAATATTAAAAATTATTTTTTATATATCACATCAAATAATTGAAAAATAAAAAAAATATATTAATTTAAAATTAAAAATTAAAAAAAATAAACCTTTTTAAAAATAAAAAAATGATTTTATGGAGAAGGAAAAGTCGCCTGTGGCTTTTGAATTGATTCGATGTCGGGACGTAGTAAAGTCGTGAGAGTCAGTGATGATTTTGCTTTCCTTAATTTCAGCCTGCTTTTCGCCACCCTTTTCTTTTTTTGGAATTACAGATGAGTCCCTAACCTATATTTTTAAGCATTAAAGACCCCAATATTCACGAACTTGCTACTTTCTCCTCATACCAAGTTCCTTACCGACTCCCAGCAGCAGTGAACGTGTCACTTGCCCGTGTCTTGTCGTGTCGTGGAGAACTTTTCGACAATATTATTAAACTCAACATATTAATATGGTTACTCCTTAACTTGATCTCTAAGATTTGACTGTGATTCAAATTAAATTAGCGTGAACTAGTTAATTTGGTAGGTGTATCAAGATTTTATTAGTATGATTAAAATTTAATTTAATTTTATAAAAAATTAAAATTAATGTTGATTTAATATTTTTTATTAAAAATATATTAAAGCTATAATGATTTTGATTGATCGCGGTCAATTTATGTTAACTCATCTAATAAATGATTTAAATCATGATCTTGATAGTTTACCAACCTTACTTTCTAGTTTTTTTTTTTATTTAATTAAAATATTATAAAAATAAACATTGTCCTTGGCCCTTTTAATGTTTTTTTTTAAATTATATTTTGATTAAAAGAATCTATAAAAAAATGTTTATCATAATATTTAAATTACTATTCAATTTTTTATAGTTCTTAAATGATATTATAGGTTTTATGGAAATATTAACATTTTTTTTTCAATTATTGTGTACCTTATATGAAAAAAAAAATCTCATGAATATTTAATGAAAACAAGATTTATGTTTCGTTAAAACAAGTAGGAAAAATATATTTCATCAATTTAAAGTATTGCATCTCTTTATTGTTTCAAGGAAACATACTTGTTTTTAACTATAAGCATTTTTTTAAAAAAATAAAAATCTATCATGATTTCACAATAAAGTTAAGAAAGTATTAAAATAATATCTTAATATTTTGTATGTGATTGAAGGAAAAAAATATGATAAAATCATTCAAGAAACTTTTTAAAAAATTAGAAGATTTGTTTCCATTGAATATTTGTAATTATTTTGTTTTGTATATTAGGTAAATATTAATTGAAAAAAAAAACTATTAACATCCTTGTAAGACCCTATAATATTATTTAAGAACCATAAAAAAAAACTGAATAATAATTTAAATATAATATTAAACATATTTTTTTACAATGCATTTTAATCAAAATACAAAAAGAAAATTGAAAAGAAAACATAGGAAGGGTTGATGCATAGCATGTAAAAAGTTTTAAAAAAGAAAGTGACGTGTAAATCACCTTTTTATTTAAAAAAAAAACGTATCTCCAAATTCTTATTACCAAATAGATGGTTGAAAAACTAGGCTGAGATCTTTTGGATCTAAAAAGATATTTTTTAAATTTATTTTCATATAAAAACACATGATAAATATTATTATAATTTCAATAAAACTAATTTGTCATTTCAAAACAGCTCTAAATTAATTTATTTTTCATATAATAATACATAATAAATATTATTATAATTTCAAATAAAATTAATTTGTCATTTCAAAACAGCTTTAAATTAATCTAAAAAAATAAAACTAAACTAAAAAAATCTATTTTTCAATTTCAATCTACTTTTTCTAGACATAAAGCTCAGGAACAACCCCAATGATATTTATCTTGTCAAATCATAAAACAATTCATTTATAAAAATCCCTTTTGAAAAATCATCTTATATTGTTATCAACACATGTTGCTCGTTCATTTGAAAGTCACTGAAAAGAAGTTGAAATTTGTTGCAGTTGGATAACATGTCAAGTGCCCATATAGATGACATGTTGCCCATTTATTTGAACAAAAAAAGAAACTAAATCTTTTTGGGCTTAAGAATAAGTAGGTGTGCTAGCTTTACCTTCTGGCCTATAAAGCACCTAATAATTTTTTAAGTTTATTTAGCAGTACAGTATAGTATAGTTATGATTGTTTTTTTAATATTTTTTTATGTTGAATTATATATTAATAATATTTTTTTATTTTTTTAAAATTTATTTTTAGCATTAACATATCAAAATGATTTTAAAAAAACTAAAATCATATTAATTTGAAGTTAATAAAAAATTTAATATTTTTTAAAAGTGCTTCTAATATAGAAACAAACAGACGTAGGTTATTGTGTCAGCCTTAGGCCCTTCACCATTTATTTATTTTATATTCTATAATTAAATTATCTTTAAATAAATTTTTAAAATAATTTTTAAAAAAACTATCTCAATATGTCATAATTTTCAAATAATGTTAGAGTTTTTTATGGTAATATTAGGAATTATTGTTAGCACAAGGTCACTAGCGCCTATGAATTAATTATTTTAATGATAACTACAATTAGTGAATTTTAATATGTATTTCCAAAGTTTTAATATTGTAGGAATTTTTTCAAGTATATTTGAAGCAATATAAACTCCTCTGAAGTAAATATAACTTGAAGATAACTAAGCTTATATTGATTTAATCAAGTTTTTAATAGAATTTAATTTGCCATCATAAAAATAAAATTCATCCAAAATTTATTTTTAATTGTTGATTTTTACCATCCAAATTATTTTTATTGCCAAAACCTATACATAGTAAAAAACAAATACTTTATAAGAAATTTTTTTATCAAATACTTTGGTATTACCACTCAATTTCTTTCCAAATAAAGAGCATGAACTTTAATGACATGTGCTCTTCCACTTTTAATCACTAAAAACCTTTTATCTATTTTTAGCTAAAAAAACATTGTCACATGGATTCTTGCACGTTTTATTCTTTGAAAGCTAAAGTAGTAAACTTGTAATTTTTAAAAGAATTGTACTTAACACCCTTTACACGGTTAACGTGTTTTATGTGATTAACTTATTTATTTACTCGTGATCTTGCAACAACTCCTTTTCTTTTCAAATTCATCATATATTATTAATATTAGAATCAAATTATAAATTAATTTTGTAATTGAAATAGAGTATATCCAGTCACGTTGAAAATCAAAGTCTGAAAAAAAGAAGATTAATACCTACTAAATGATCTGTTGTTTAAAAAAAATGAAAAAAAAAATTGTTGTGAGAAAAGTGGACTTATTTTAAAAAAGAAGAAGATATGAGATAGAAATTAGAGTTTTTCAAAATTTTATAGTAGGGTCAATTACAATTACTCGAAAAAAATTATAACCAAGTTTAGTATTTTTTTTTTCTCATCACTTGGTAAAGCATGGTTCTATTCAAGATTTTGACATTGGAGTCTTGGTATATACACACAAGAGCTACAGTATTAAACAAAAAATGAAAAGAAAACAAAAAAACCTTAGTTTGTGGACTAAGTTGTCAAAATTAGTAGTTGCGGAGACTTTTTTATACCAGCATCAAAGCCTTGGGCTCAAGTAAAATTATGAATGAAGACAAAGTAGGTTAAGATAATCCAACGACTAAGATTATACTGGTTAATTCTAAATGGTGTGATTTAACTAATTAAATTCTGAATTTATCTTTTAGAGATAATTAATTCGAGTCCAGGTTTATTAGAGACTTATATGATTATTAATTTTAGAACTTGTAAGATTAGTTAAAATACGTGTAAATTAACTCGAACATTCATGTTAATAAAAATATATATATACTGTGTTATGAGGCCGTGTTATTTTCTGTGTCGCTGCATCACGGTCCTTGCTCATAAACTTAGGCAATCATCCACTGTCGTTGCCCGAGTGATTGTGATTTTCTGTATACTATGGAGTATCTTCCATGGAGGTGTAACTTGCCTTTAAACAATTCATAAACACAGAAAATCATAATTGCTGCTGCATTGTCTGCTGAATTTCAACTTGTAGAGATGGCTGTTGCTGCATTGTCTGCTGAGCAACAATGGCATACAGTTGCTGCACCCGAAGTGAGAAGGAGATGAGATATCTTCCTTCACATAGCTGGAACAAGTGCGGTTTTTTAATGGCTGTGATATAAATGAATGCCTCATTATTGTCTTGGTATCAGAATTACACAAAAGTCCTCAAGGATGTTCTTAATTGAATGCTCAGGATTGTAGAATCTCTGATAAATTATACCTATATATAAGAAAAATATAACTGCTTGTGTCTTCGAGAAGTGAAACCTCACTTGGATTTCTCATCGTTTGCAACATGCATAATCCGCGAAACAAAAGCTAAATAAATCCTTGGTAAAAGAAGAAGAAGAAGCTGGATATATCAGAAAATGAGTTTCACACAACATGGAAATCACAACACTAGTCCTGTCATTCTTTTTCCAAACACATTTTGGCATAGTTTGGACACCATAGCAATTCCCTGGATTCCATAAACAGAAAAACAACAAAAGGGAGAGAATCAACACAGTAAAAACGATTCCTGAACAAGGAGGAGGAGTCCTCAGTTTTCGAAGATGAAAAGGATCTTTGAGAAAGTACATGGAATTAGCAGCAGCAACGTATCTAGCTTAGTAGTTAGAATGGTAAGGAGATGGTGAGTTTGGAGGAGAATAATATTCAGCTACATCTCTGTCTTTTCACTAATTTATGCTCTGTGCCTCATGCCCATATATGTTGTGGTGGTACAGCTCATCTGATGAACTTTGCTACGCGGTAATTTGCCGTTCTTTTCGAACGCTGGGGAGTTTCAAGACGAACAGAGAAAGAGAAGCTAAAAGTAGGGACCCCAGAAAGAAAGGAGTAAATGTTTGCTGGAAGGAGTGTTGGCTGCTGTGGGTGAGATCAATCAACTGGAATGGTAAAATTGATCAATCAACTGGAATGATTCTCAAAGAGATTTTAAAGGTATGTTCGGTAAAATTGATATGAACCAGCTTTTTGAAAATGAGATGTATAAATTTGAATCAACAAGTTAAAAATTTTAACTTTCAATTAAATTAAAAATTTTACTCTATTTGCACCAAACTTTTGATCTAATTCAAAAGAAAAAAAAATGGATTTAACATCTTGTGAATTACATTTTCTTTCATAGCTTAGAAAATCACGTTTTATATTCAATAGTTTAATTTAATTTTATATTTTTTTCAGTTTTATTCTTAAAATTTATTTAATTAAAGATTAGATTCTATTTTTTTTTTTTTTTCCTATTGAATCTTTATTGATTCTTAAAATGATTTAGTTATATATATAGCCTTAGGGCTGGTTTTTCACTGATTCCAAGTGGACTTAGGGCTAGTTTTTAGACCATTTTGTATTATATTATTTTCTTCAATTTAATCTTTTAATATTTTATTTGTTAGAAATTAAACTTCAAATTTCTCTCATTTTACTTTAGAATGTTTAAATAAATATTTAATAAACAATTAACATGAGAAAAAAATGAATTCAATTTCTTAATTTAATATTTTATTCTAAATATAAGAATTATAATATGTTATGAATTAAATTCAAATCTACTTATTAATTGAATTTAATTCAGTAAGTGATTTAGTTTGAGTTTTGATAGTAAATCTACTTTTTTTTTTGCTTTAATAATAGCTTGAGTTTTGATACCAAATGAAGGGGCTCTTCGAATACACTAGCGGATCATATTTAATGGTTGCGTTTCACAAATAATTATTGATTTAATTTCAGTTAATAAGAAATAATTAGTTCTTATTTCTATAACTTAATTTCCTTTTCACTTCTAGTAAAATATTTTTCAAGGAAAAACTGACCATAGAGACCAAGTTCAAGATTTTATATATTTTAAAAGCAAATATCCATTCTTGAAAGAGTGTGTTAAACAAATTGAAAAAATTTTATTATTATTTTTTAATATTTTTATATCGTTTTGATATGTTTATATGAAAAATAATTTTTTAAAATAAAAATATATTATTTCAATATATTTTTAAATTAAAATATTTTAAAAAATAATTGTTATTAAAATACAAAACATGCTAAAATAAAAAAGTTCAATCCAGCTGAATTTGGATGCCCATACTCTCATGTCCACCATCGATTCAAGTTTTGTGGACCAATATTAATCAATCTGTGTTATATAAAATAATTTGTTTGGAAAAATATATTTTGTTTGAATCATGTAACCTGTGAGGAGTTTTGGATTTTTTTGTTTGCGAGGAACATTTTACCTTTCAAGATCTATGAAACCTACCGAGTCTGATGTATTGTATTTACAGCTTTCTTTTAGCTTTCATGATTCATAGCATATCACCTGCATTGTTAGGAGGTTGGGATTCAGCTAGATTATTCCAGGTTTTGCTTTTTTTTTTTTTTTTTTAATAATAAAAAAAAAACTTGGTCTGATTTTAACCTTGGATCAATTAGATTCCAGATCGACCTGCTAGGTTAGGCTGGATTTTAAAATTATAAGTGAGAGATTCAATTTCCCAATTATTTTCTTTAAAATTGGTTAGAAAAGATATGATAAATAATTCACAATACCATGTTAAAAAATTAGATATTAATTAGTCTAAATAATTAATTCCCAAAGGCTTGAAAAGAAGGGGTAACATCATCATTGAGAGCATATTAGAATAATTTTGGTCTTCTCTAGTAGGTAAAACTAACCCTCTTAAGCAAAATTCTTGATTTTTATTAGTTTTTTCTGCATTTAGAACCATACATGTTTTTTATCATCATCTAAATATCGATAGCATTACAACTCCACTAGAGAATGAAAGCTTAATCCCAAGTTTTTCTTGTTTTGTAGAATTTATTTAATATCTTATAATGTATGATATTTTTATATTTTCTTGATTTTTTTTGCTTGTATATGAAGTGAGGCCCTCTCGCACACAACAACATTCCACATAAAAGAAAATTTGAGCTTCTTACACTTTGGATTCTTATCCTAAGATTAGAAAAGGGGAGGTGACGCTTGAGGAACTCTAATATAGGGGCTCGCACAATAAAGCCCTCGACTTATATGAGGAAATTTGCTCTCATTTATGGAACTTGGAAAACTTGTTAACCCTTTTACACGCACACACTAACGTGGGCTCTTCTTAATATTTACAAATAGAATAGTCTTGATGATCACTAAGAAGGTGTTTAAGAGTTAGTTTTTTTTTTTGTTAAAAATAAAATTTTTAATTTGCTTTAAATTAATTTATTTAAAAATAATTTTAGACCGTTTTAATATAATAATATTAAAAATAAATTTTAAAAAATAAAAAAATTATTTTAATATTTTTTTATAAAAAATATTTTAAATACAACTGTTAACACATCTCCTCCGGACACCATCTAAGACTACCATTGTCTTGATGTCATTTTGTGGATTTCTTAGCTGACTCTGAGACACTGCAGTGTTGTGAAGGGAATTGCCTAAACTTAGCATTGCCTTCAACACTAAATTTAACTGGAAAGATTAATAATGTCACCAAGCAGAAGGCCGTTCGTGGGAGGTTGAGAATGAAAGACCAGAAAATATTTGACAGGGATGGTTGATCTAATCCAAAGATTTGATGGTTGATTGTTTTCTTTTTTAATTCATAAAATAGTCCCCGAGCTCCTTGCTCGCTCCTTTTTGTGGCGTGCTCCACGCTTGCCCTAATTTGAGAGATTTCAAACCAAACTAGGGTATAGTATTTTCTCTCATCAAGCAGGACAAGTCTTCACAAGGAGATTCGAAGGAAGATTCGCCTACAGCTAGGGCAAGAAACAATAGCTTGGAACACACGTCACGACTCGAAAAGCTGGAAGAAACTTTTGAGATGAGATGACATCCTTGGACTGGATCACGAAAGGATATAGAAACTGGCATTTCCATGGTGTGGAGCCTGGAAACCACTCTTTCTATTGGGCTCACAAGATCCAATGGAAACCCTAATCTACAAGTATTCTCGATTCAACGCCCAAGATTGTTCACCGTGTCACACGGGAGGACTGCATCGACAGTGTCATTATCCTTGGAATCCAGTTTTTCCATTTCTAGAATCGTTGATTTCTTCAACACGGGTTGCGTCTACTTTTCGACAATCCGTGTCACTAGAACACAGTTTGTGCCTGTCGGTCAGACCTTTTGTTTCTACTGACGATTGATAATAGGAAAAGGAGGGTTTTTCCACGATTTTAATAAGTAGCTGCAAGAACTTAACAAGTTATCTTCAAGTTCCCTGTCGGTTTGGCGTTATAGGCATAGCTGCCTTGTTGCTGATAAAAATGTCTTTAGCTTCAGATAGTAACTTTCACGGCAGGATATACAAATTGGAACTGATCTTGGCAAGAATATCCACCATTCAGAACTCGAAAGAAAAAAAAAAAAAAAAAAAAAACTCAATAACTCTGAGTTGGCGACATTACAAATACAAACTCGAATGGATATCTGCAGAGAGTCAGGAAAGCACAGGAAGAAAAAAAGAAAATATTTAACACCAAGAACCCAGAAGATGTACAAGAAAAAATATGAAATTAATTTGGAAACCGAGATTGCCTTGCCACCATAATCCGACAACTGTAAGCCAACGAGCTGTACCTCCGGTGCATGCTTCTTGCAGCCTAATGCCAACTCAATCTGTAATCCTGATCCCAGCAATATCCATTTATGTCTCTAGAATGTCGAATGTATTACTTGCATTTGGTGACACAAAATCCGGACCCTTCAAATATTGAATATATCAATGATAGGACAGAAACATTAGTGAGCACAAGCAGAACATATGACGAACTCTATAATTTAGACAGCAACAGATTGACCGGTAAACGCATCGTGGAGATGCAATGAACCATCCTTCATCAGGTTAAGGCTCAAACTCTTGAACCTCTCCCTTGAATACTGTCGAGATGCCTTTCTCCAATCAGTTCCAGCTTTCATCATTGCAACAAACTCCTCATAACTGATACAACCATCCTGAAAATACAAAATGTGAATTAAAACGAGACAGTCAGAGAGAGATTTAAAAGTGACAACTTTCAAACTTCTTGCACTGTTTCAAGCTTCCCCAATTTGCTTTAGCATTATTTGGATATTTCTAAATTGCACCATTTGACAGTGATGATTCTGAAAAATTGGATCTTCAGAAAGATAATGCGGTTAAGTCATACCTTGTCAGTGTCGACTTCACGCATGATGTCATTCAGCACATCATTATCAGTTTCCCCATATTCATCTGCTAATGCCCCTCGTAACTCATCTAATTCAATAAATCCACTACCATCCTTATCGAAAAACATGAATGCCCTGCGGAAATGCTCATCATTTTCCATCTTCTGCAAGTGAATTGTTACTGCCACAAACTCTCCATAGTCCAATACTCCATTCCCATCGACATCCGCCTGAAGAAAAAGGAACATTGTCACGTTCTATAAATAAGGCTTAAGATTCAACCTCAAAATTATTCAGGAAAACCTAAAAATAAAGTAGCCATTTCTTTGAATGCTAGGATGTTATAGAAAATCAACAGTCAAAGGCAGCGAGAAAACTGTAATACTCAGTTCATCAGAAGGCGGTAAACTCTGGACAACCAAACCAAACAATGTATGCAACTACTAGTAGGTGGGTGTTCAGTATTTTGGTGGCTTAACCGCAACACCTAACCCACCCTAAGTAGCATGAAGCATTCCAATCATTCTAGAGCAGTGAAGAAGAGCTAAAGGGGCATTTATCAAAATGAAACGGAGTTGTGAGCACTTCAATCATGACTTTGGAGCAGAAAAGAGTACTGTTGTCATTTCAATTCCAGGAGAAAAATGAAAATTGACAAATCTCACTGTAAATTTTCTATAACCACATACAATGTCATAAAGGATTAAAGTAAACAGTACTAACAAGCATTTCTTATGAAAATAAGCTTCGTTATATACAAACCCGGGTATTGTACACAATGACAAAGCAATAAGAAGAAAATAATTCTTAAAATTTCTTATAAATATATTTTCCAGACAATTTAGCATAGCCATAAAATATCAAGTATTGATTAAACCAGATTTTCAGAGTGCGGTGGGATCCAATGGAAGCATGCACCATCCAATCCAAAAGCAGTGTTAGGAAATGATATTTCATACATAACACCAAATCAAAATGGGAGCATAAATAGATTTGAACACAGAAAATGATAGACACAAGGATTTACCACTTCCATCAGCATCTTTATCTCTGGTTCAGCCAACTGTGAACCAACCTTCCGAAGACCAGTTCTCAGTTCCTCATATGTTACTTTACCATCATTGTCAGTATCCATCAATGCAAACATATCTCTGATTACTTCAACCTCTTCAACAGATAAGTGCTCCGCAATTACCTACAGCATAAATGGACAAAGGGTGTTGCTCTCAATTGATTACTTTTATCCTAAGCTACGACAATGATCAGAATTTGAGCTGATAATTACACACAAAGGAACTAGAGATGCTTACCCGCAATGCTTTCTTTTTAAATCTATTCATCACAGAGAACTGCTTGAGCCTTGTCCTCACAATATCTCCTAATGGGACATTTGGGGCTTTCTTTGCATTTTGTAACCAGGGATGTTCTGTCAGCAAATGAAAAGAAAGAAAATGTTGGCTGGTCCAGATCTTTCACAAAAACAAGCCAAAGAGCAGGATAGATTGAGTCTCCAAAGAATACAGTTGTATTGCAAGGAATAATATAAACATCTAATAGCTTATGGAAATATAGGATTTAAAAGATATCACCCCCTAACAAATAATTTATCATAATATGTTAGTTTTTCAACCATTCGAAAGATACAAGTAGCAGAGAAACCTGAGAATATCCCATCAAGTAGATACTTCACAGTTTTTCCACCGTGCTACATATTCTCCTTGAACTAGTTTTAATTCTAGCATCAGCATTGAACAAAAATTGAAATGGAAGCAAAATAATCCTCCGCTAAATTGGTCAGAAATAGCTTAAAATTCTCGCCATCTGTGGACATATCCACACAACAAGAACAAACAATGGTCATATTCTCTACTAGTGCCTTGCTTAATTTTTTTTATCAAGCAAACTTCCTTCAACCACATCACCAATCCTTAATCCCCTCAAAACACAGAACTTCAATGTACAAAGTGAACATTTTCCTCACCAATTCCGATGACAAAGTTCTAAAATCTTTTCAAGTTTCAGTAAACTTGTCAGCATTTTCAGTGTTGGACAGGAAGTTTGGTAGCATAGAAATACTGCATTTTGGCCATTGAGTTGTCCAAAACTAGATCCCAAACCTCCATTCATCTAAAAAAAATGAAACGAAGGAAGATCTAGTATTTGTGGTCAGAACAAGATTGAAATGGTACTAAATCCCTGTTTGTTAAATGTCTAGAACTATCTGAAACCACTGTCAGCACTATAATAAACGTTCTGTTATCCTCTGAATAAAATAATATAATTTAGAAAGTGAAGATGAGAAACCTATATCATCTCTCATATACAACTAATCCCCAATGCCCCCAGCAATTTCCACTGTTTAAGGCTTATGGAACCATCACTTCCCTGACATGATGCCACCAGAAAGAAAACAGGAAATCCCAATTTAACAAGCTGTAAAAGGACATACCAAGAACCTGTTGAGCATTTAAGCGCTTTCTCGGATCTGGCTCCAACATCTGTCGAACAAGACTTTTAGCACTCTCTGAAATTTGGGGCCAAGGTTCCCTCTTAAAATCAATCACCCCTCTCAAAATCGCAAGAGCAACACCCTGCTCGGTCTCTGCCACAAGAAATCAAAAGAAAAAAGAAATCAAAATCCGATGCCATCCAATCCCAAAACATTCTATTCTAATCACCATGCTCATCAAAAAACAAAAAAAAACTAGGTCAAGTGACAGACGTACCTGCCCAAAATGGAGGAACCCCACATAACAAAATATAAAGAATAACTCCGGCACTCCACACATCAACCTCCGGTCCATAATTCCTCTTCAACACTTCTGGTGCCATATAATATGGACTCCCCACTATCTCTGAAAACCTCTCCTCTGTCACAAAAAAATGAAAAGTTCAAATTTAACTCTCAGGAACAAGTAAATAAATAATCATCCAAAAAAAACAAAAACTCACTAGCAAATCAAAACTGTTAACGAAAACAAAAAATAAAACTTAAACAATGATCTAAAAGCAATATTGCTCTAGAGAACACACAAAATTTCCACGTCCAAGAACAAAATTTTCCAGTTAACGAAAACTCCCACAGAGACACCAAATCTCGGAATCAAAATTAAACAGCAAGATTTTCCAGGTACCCAGAACCCCACCAAGACTCCAAATCTAACCCCCCCCCCCAAAACAAAAAAAAAAACACATATATATCCGCAGCGTACCTGGCTTAAAGAACACCGACAAGCCAAAATCAATAGCCTTAAGAGCAGAGTTCTCCTTCTTATTAGCAAACAAAAAGTTCTCAGGCTTCAAATCTCTATGCATAACCCCGTTAGCATGACACATCCTAACAACTTCAGCAACGGTTCTGGCAACATGCGCCGCAGCTCTCTCACTATAATGCCCTCTAGCCACTATCCTATCAAAAAGCTCACCTCCTTCACACAACTCCATAACCAAATGCACATTTTCATAATCCTCATAAGTAGCTTTCAATTTGACAATATTTGGATGCTCAGGCAAAGTAGACATGATTGCCACTTCTCTCCTGACATCCTCTATGTCCACAGCGGTCCTCAATTTCCTCTTCGAGATTGACTTGCATGCTAATGCTTCTTTATTCTCTCTGTCCGTACACAGATATGTGATGCCGAATTCTCCACGGCCCAGTTCACGGCCGAGTATGTACTTGTCGGAGATTCGTGGGCGGTGGTTAAGTGGGACAGATGAGTCCTTTAGAACCCGGATCGGAGCAGGTGAGGATCGGTTGTTGGTGGTGGTTTGGTGGTGAGGGAAGTCTTCTGAGTAAGGATTTGACTTTTTTGGTTTCTTGGTTTTGGTTTGGTGTGTTTTGGTGTCTTCTGATGAGGTGTCTGGTCTTACGCAGGTGTTACAGTTCCCCATGCTATTTTCTTCTCGTTCGAAATTAACAGAAAGAGGCGGAGACAGAGAGAAACGGTGTGTTGTTCTGGTGGTTTTGGAGGAGGAGAAGGGTGGTTGTCCAGTGGAAGAAGGGGGAGAAAAGAGGTTTTTTTTTTTTTTGAAATATCTGATTTAATGACACTTATTATATACCAAGTACATTATAAGTATTTGACAATTCATCGTTGGTTTTTTTTTTTTTGTTTTTTTTTATTTATTCCCAAAAAGATGACTTTTTATTTTTTGCGGCGGAAATTATCAATTACTGCCATGAATACACGCCTCATCAAGCAATCATCCACGACTTACCAACCCTTTTCTCCATTTAAATTTTAATTTCTTTTTACTGGCGAGTCCCTCTCTCTTTCTTAGATAATCACAGTAAGAAACCAAACACTTGCATGAATTTAATTCCCTGGTGATGTTGATGTCGGGGGGGACAACATGGAAGCCTCAGCCGTTGATGTTGCTCCATGTTGTAGTGATAGTATTGGAGCAGGTCAACAGAGGAGAACACACGGTGGCTACTGGTTGACGAAGACCTCCAAAAATTTAATTCTAAGAATCTTCAATTTGAATTCCCAGTTAACAAGCGATTGCATTGTGGCCTTCCTTTGCAGCGAGGGAGGGAAAGTTCTCAAGCCTGCACTTGTGTGCTTCTTCTCTTCTTCAAAGGAACTCCTTACAGCTTATGATTCTTGGTGGGTTGGTTGCAAGTGTAACCCATGATAAATTGATTAGATTTTAAATTTATTTTTTAATATTTATATATTTAAATTTTTTTAAATTATTAAAAATTTATATATTTATTAATTTTAAATTTCATAAAATTAATCCAAACTAATCTAAAACTTCATATTAATAAATGAAAAAAAAATATGTGGTCTTATGATGGTGGAAAGTATTCTATTAAGACATTGTTTGGCATTGTATTTGTACCTGCGTTTCATTAAATTTTGAAATTTTTTTTTTATTTTGTTAAAATTGAGTGTGGTTTGTACTATTTGAATCGTTTTGATGTGCTGATGTCAAAAAATAATTTTTAAAAAATAAAAAAATATTATTTATATGTATTTCAGCATGAAAAACTATTTAAAAAACAATTTAAAAAATAATCGCTATCACATTACTAAATACGCTCTAACAACTCCTCAGTTGACTTGCTTGTTTCTTGAGCTGGAGTCTCGTGAATTCAGCATACCATTGCTAAAAAAAAGCTTTACTTTTTGGTGGATTGTTTGACACTCGATCGATTTATCACCATCTAACGAGCTTCCAAATACCAGGAGTTATATTACGAGAAAACGATGTAGCAGAGAGAGAGAGAGAGAGAGAGAGAGAGAGACCCAGTCAAGAAAGCAGAAAGTCCAAGGTCTTCCTGAGGCAGCCATTGGAGCAAAATACCATCCCCTGTTTACATGGAAAATATTTAAGAATCTATGCCCAAAGTCAACAGAAATGATTAGACTTCTTCGCTCAAAAGCCAGTGCCATGATCGTCCAAGCAAGGTGGTCTCTCTTCCCTGAGCCCCACTTCTGCATCATCCTCTATGGCTTATTGTTGAATGGCTTCCAAGTCAAGATTATTTGAGGATCCTTTACAGAGTAACCACGAGCATCATGATTAAATCAGATTTGCCCTTCGAATTACCAAACCATAATTATCTCTCAACCATTCCTCTTTACAATTGATATCCTGAGTTTTCTACGCTCTGCTAGTGCGTTTACTTTTTATTTATTTATTTTTTAACTCCTGGGTTAAATATAATATTCAGTCAATTTATTACTTACCACATTTAAGCGTGGAGGTCGATGGCTGTTGGACTTTGTATAGACAGTGGATCGAGTTTCTTAATCTACTATTGTATAATTAGTCCAACAAAACCTCAAATCTGATGGGCTTTTATAAATTCATCAACTAAAACATAAAAGGGTGGAAATCTTCACTCGGTACCAAGACACAGGTAATTTTTTACAAATAACTATAGATTCCAACCGTGACCGTGTTGTCTTTCCAAGAAAAATCACTGAAATTGTTGTTGGTGATAATAAAGTATTTTTTCTTATCACTCATTAGGTTTTTTTTTTTTTTTTAAGATTAATGTAGATGTTTAGTCAACTTACGCGTACCTTAATTAATTTCATGGGTCCTGAAATTAATGATTATATAACCTTCTAGTGGTCCTGAGGTTTGTGAAACTCGAACTGATGACTTTTGAAGAGGAAAAACAGGACTTGATTGGTTAAACTATACTTCTTAGAGTTAATCATGTTAGCCTACCTTGTAGCTTTCTGGCTTGTGTCCGATGCAATCATTATTTGAATAGGTGGATAGGTCATTTAATATTTTTTAAACATAGTTTAATGATTAAATTATTTTTAAAAATAAAAAAATAAACTTACATCTAAGAACTTTTTCATATTTTTATTTTTTTAAAAGTACAGTAAAATAACTTAATTATCCTTAAATGTAATTTTTGAATTGGTATACAAGGGCTTTTTCCGTATTTTCATCTTGATTTTTTTGTTATAATCAAGTTGTCAAGGGGGCAATCTAGTAATTTAATAAGTATAAATATTATTTAAAAAACAAATGATTCGGCATGCGAGACACAACCTTGCCTTTCGAGCGGCATGTGATGGGGCATGCAATTGCCAAACAGTGGCTTCCAAGGCGACATTTGAATCATCGCGCCTGCTACTTTTGCTTTTCATTTTACTCTCTCATTCTCGATTTCCACACCTCACTCTCTAAATTTTTAAAGCAATCCTTTAATTTGTTTTTCCTTTAGATTTGGTCCCTTTTCATTTGATTACTATTAGTTTTATTTAAAATTATTTATAAATTATATTTTTTTTATTTCATCCTCCATTTTTTTCATCTTTCATGTTTCATCCTTTTTTTTTAATTGTTATTTATTTTATTTACGATACTTTTTAAAATTATTTTTTTTTACGATTTCATCTCCTTTTAATTTTTTTTTCCTATTAGATTTGATCCTGATTCTTTTAATTACTATTTTTTTACTTTAATAAATTTTTTAAATTGATACTTTTTTCTTCAAATTTCATCCTTTAACATTAAATTAGTTGTAAATTGGCCTTCTTGATTCAATTGGGCATAGGATTTTAGGGATTGCAAATTTAAAAGATTAACCCAGGTTTAGAAGATTCGCACAAGTTTGCTAGGAAAAAATTTTAATTTGATATTTTTTCTTGGTTTCATTCTTCAACATTAAATTGGTTAGGAATTTAGCTTGTTTATTAAGCCCAGGTCTAGAATTTCATAGTTATACTTGTTAGTGTAAAACTATATATTAGAAAAAATAATTGAAAACCGCCTCTAGTTTCCTTGAATTGTAAAGAAACCTTACTAATGAGAAAATTTACAAAATAAAATGAAACACGATTTTCTAACATGTAAACCCTTGCTAAAATAATTTTGATTCTCATAACCTATGTTGTCCTCATTGAAAAACAATCTTTTCTAAATAAAAAATATTCTCCTACCATCTACAACATGTTACAAAAGCATTTTGTCATGTCTTGTCTCCAATAACTAAATAGAGATAGTAACTAAAATTCTAGTCCTATATTCCGAACCAAATAAAACCATATCCAGGCACTTCTATCTAGTCTCACATTATCTTGTCTTTTTTGTCTAATCCTTTGTGTCTTGCCTTTGTTCCAAACAAAACCTTAATTTCTTTCTTATCTACACTTATTCATCATCTACAGAGATGATTGTGATTTGTAGACAAGCTAAAATACTCAGTATATTACGATTATATTAGTTACTTGTAAGGTATGTGGCCGCTACTTATTTCCTTATATAGGTATCACAACTATGACTTTAAAATGACAATATTATTCATTACATTTAGGTTAAAGAGGGGAGGTAATTAGAGTTATAGGGTTATCTCTTTTATATCCTCTCGTCTTTTCTCTTCTCTTTCTACTTTCATTATTGTATTTTATTTTTTATTTTTAATGCATCAATATTTAAATCTATATTTTAAATCTAAATCTTATTTGTGTTTATCATTTTGTATCATTTGTGTTTTTTTTTTTTACAAGGAGCAAATCAAAATCCAATGTGAAGTTATAACTATTTTGGGCAGTTAGTCAAAATAGAATGTGGTATCGATACACATATACTAGATTTTGATAGTTGATTTATTTATGGTTTTTTTAAGAATAGAAAATAGTGATTTTATTTATATTATGAACAAACTGATATTTTTATTCTACACCTAGAAGATTTTACTTATTGTTCAATAAGATAATTGATAACATTAACATTGTAAGATAGTCTTTTTAGCAATTATCAACCCTTTAATGGTTTGAATGACAAAAAAGCTCCATTAAATCTTCAAATCTAGGTTATTTATATAAGAGATCATTTTGAAACAAAGCTACATATAGATGAGTGTAAGTCATTTTGAAACAATGAGGATTAGGCTATACTAACAAACTTTGTGATGAAAGTTTCAAAACCGTGGAGTAGTATCAGTTTCCTTTATCCAACTTTAAAAAAACTCTAAACCTTAAATAAGAAAAACCACAACAAGTGAGGAGAATAAGTAGTTGACATGTGATCATATAGATTTAAACAAAATAATCTAAAACTAAGAAGAAAAAGAAAAAAGACTAATTGCTTATTTTTCATTAAAGAAGTTCTATTCTTTGTCAATTAAAGATATTTGAGATTTTTTATCAATGTATCTTGATAATATAGATAAGTTATTTGTTGATCTATCGTATTCTTGATATGCAAGGAAAGTTCTATTTTGAAAATTATTGTTAAGAAGGAAAAAAAAATAAACAAAATCTTACCAAAGTTCTCTAAAACTCATTAATAAAGAAAAACATTTACGAGAGCCATTTAAGACTAAAAAATAAAGGAAAGTTTGCAATAGTCTTAAAAAAACTCAAGAATAAAGAAAACAGTTATGAGAGTCCTCTAAGACTCAAAAATATTTGAAAGAGTCCTCTAAGAATCAAAAGTACAAAAACATTTGCAAGAGTCCTCTACGACTAAAAAGTAAAAAAAGACTTGCAAGAGTAGTCTAAGACTCACGAATAAATAAAGATTCATGAGAGTCTTCTTTGACTCAAATTTTCAAGAGTCCTCTAATACTCAAAAAGTAAAGAACAAATTTTTACACACATATATATATATATACGTAAAAAGGTGAGAGTGTAATTTTACAAAACAAAGCTAACATGAATGCAAAGTCAATAAAAATAGAATAAATTAATGGATGAATAGCCAACATGCATGAATAGAGACATATTTATCATTTTCATTTTGAATAGTAAAAAACATGCAAAACCTACTATAAAAAGAAGAAAAGAAGGAAGAGGATTTTTTCTCGGTTCTTTTTTTTTCTCTCTTGAAATTTCTTTTTTTTTTTTTCTTTTTTATTTTTCTTCTATTTTCCACTCCATTCTGGCTCAAACTTGCTCATTTACTTATCTAAGCTTAAACTCCTCTCTCTCTCTCTCTCTCTCGGCATTTTCTCTCTCTAACTTAGATCTTCTTTTCTCTTGCCTTTTCCCTCTATATATAGCCAAAATGAAGCATTTGGAACCCTTTTTGGTGGTGTGATAAAAGCCATTGATTTATTTGGGTTAATCTCAACTCTCTACCATAATTGTACATTTTGCTAAGGTTGTTTTTCTTGGTCCCTTTACACCATTTTTATAGCATTTTAGAGTGTTAAAGTTGTTTTTTTAGTCGAGCATTTAGTACACATGTAAAGAAAAGAAATGATGTATTATTTGGCATTTATATGAGGCATTTGTGAGAGAGATAAAAGTGTTGTCAAAGTTTGGTCAAAAGCCATGAAACAATAAGAGTTGTTGAGTTATATGCATAAGAAAGAAGAAGTATTGTTTTGACCATACACCAAAACGATGTCATTTTGGTGCTTTCTTTTTCTTTTTCTTTTTCTTTTTCCTTTTCTACTTAAAGTTCAAACCCCCCATTTCATCAAAGAGTGAAGTGCATCATTTCACTTAAACAAAATTGTGTCGTTTTGACTTAAAAAGAATTTTCTTGTTGCTGCCTTTTTCAATTTAGTCATTGACTTTTTTATTTTTCATTATTTAGCCAATTTAAATATTTTTCTTCATGTTTCTTTCCAATTTCATCCTTAATTGTATTAAAATGGTTCCTCTATTTCTTCCCATTTAGTCCTTGGTTTTTTTATTTTCAATTGTTTAGCTAATTTCAATCATTTTTCAATATTTCTTCTCAATTTCATCCTTAATTGCATTTTTTTTAATGTTTTTTCATTTTCTTATTGATTTTTTTTGGAAATATATATTTTCTTTTTTAGGGATATTTGAGAAGTAAAAAATTAAGTTACAACAAAAACTATATTTGGAACCTTTGTGATAAGTAAAACAAAATAAACATACAACATGAAATGTGATTATTATTGTAGAATTAGTTGTTGTGGTTGTTATGAGAATACTAGTTTTTTTTTTTCTTGTTACTAGGTAGGATGGAAAGTAGTATTGTTATAGAAAGAAATTAGATCTATGACTCATGCTACGCAACAAATCTGACTAGATTTCTCTATCATAAAAAAGATGTTTAGATGATTGTAGTATTTTGAAAGAAGCAAGAAAAATATGAGACTTGGATCATTGACACGATTAGTTAAATAAACTCGGTTAATTTAATAATATGATAATAAAAAAAAGACAACAAAAACAATAAATAAACTAAACAAAAAACAATTGGCAACGATTAACTACAAAAAAATAGTAATCAAAAGAATAATGATCAAATTTAACATAAAAATAAAATGAAACCAAGTATTAAGGAATGAAATTGAAAAAACAAAACAAATAATAATTAAATTATTGAAGAACAAATTTGATATAAAAACCAATTGATATCAAATACGGAGGGATGAAATTGAAAAAGCAAATCCATTAAAAAAAAGGATTTAAAACAAAAAAAAAATCAAAAAATTGAAGGATAAATTTGATAATAAAAAAATAAAATGATAGGATGCCTTTCAATTTTAGTAGGCTTGGTTTGAATTCCAAGGAGAGGAGAGAGATAAAAAGAGGAAAATAGAAAAAGGCTTTCAAAGACTCGTCACCACTCCACCTTGGACACGCACTGCACCACCAAATAAAGCTCATCGAGATAATTTTAATGCCAATGTGGAAGGCGTGATGATGACACCAAAAAAGGCTTCATGCACCACCAAAGTACAACAGCCTCTTCCAACATGTTGGCGCATGCAATGCACTCACCAGCCAAGTTGCCTTACTCAACCTTTTCAATCCTTGTTATTTTTTATCAAATTGGGTACCCCCGAGCGTTTATTGTTTTAGATCAATAAAATCATATTTGATTTGGAAAAGATGCACGTTAAATGTTTTTGCTCAACATTGCAAGATCCTTATACCTAGGCAACAAATAAAAAACTATAAAGTTATATATATATATATATATATATATATATATATATATATATATATATATATATATATATATATATATATATCAATGTGGAAGGATCAAATTGAGAAAAAGAAAATTGAGGGGTTAAAAAAATTAAGAAGGTTAAATCTCTTCCTTGTCGAGGCAATTCAGTCCCTAATATGTGCAAAATAAATAAATAAATAAAGAGGCTCAATACTTTTGGTTTTTTCTTTAATTTAATTTAATCATTCAACTACTTTTTAATTTTATTTTTTTTTAGATATTGAAGTCAACTTTAATTTATCAGAACAAAATATGACATTTTCTTAATTCTTTCAATTTTCTGCTTTAACATAGGTTTTTCTCAAATTATCCATATTTTTTTCAATTTTTATGGTTATAGGATGCTGACATGGCGTGTGAGTCTTGTAGCTACCTAATTACATCTCAACACGTATACTCATTAGATTAAAACAAAGAAAGTTTCCAAAATGCTCAATCGATTGTCAAATTCGATACAGATGAAGGGATTTACCTTGTTCCAAAATTCAAATTAAAAGGATTCGACTTGGCTTTGTAGTATTAAAAGGACCAATATGACTGTATCGTTGAATTATAGGGACCTCCAGTCCGGAAAAACCATAAATCTAAATATATAAGACATGAAAACCTGAGACCGCTTTCTTAACGTCTGGTTGAGGTTCTTATCACCTCCATGCAATGATAGAAAGCCTTGAAGACTGGGAACTTTATACCCTGGCATGGCTTGTAGGCCAAAGTTGTCAAGCGAAAAAAAAAAAAAAAAACACAGAGAGAGGGAGAGAAAAAGGCCATGTTATTGCATACGTGACCTCCATGATGATGTTTGATGGTGGGTCGCAAGCAAAAAGCATGTGTCGCCAACTGCATAAAGCAGCTTGTAAGCTTTTCAAGACTGTTCGGAATGTGTGAAAAAAGAAGATGAAAAGACTATAAACAACAGCCTTTCTGGGTATTTGTTCTTCTAATCTGGAGTAATGGCTGTTTTTTTTAATTGCTATTTGCAGGTAACTTCGATGGCTTTTATTATTGCAGTATTAAAAAAGTTATTAAAATACCTATAAATTTTTTATGAAAGATTGTTTAAATAAATTAGAGACCTATAACAACTATGTTATCGTTAACTAAAAAACACACTAATCCACTAAAAATAAAAAAAGGAGCAATTAAATAAAAAATGTTTTCAATCACTATTAAAAATGAGATTCCCCTCACTTTATAAGATAGGAGAATCACATTCCCTTACAAAATAAGAATGTTGTGAACTATAAAGAATGTTATTTTCCAGTAAAAAATAAATATAAGGATCTTTGATATTTTATCCATTTAGAATTGTAGCTGCAGTTGCTTTTCTAAATATTTTTTTATTTGAAAATAAACATTAAAATAATATTTTTTTTTATTTTAAAAAAATTATTTTTGATATCAGCACATCAAAATAATTTAAAAACACTAAAAAAATATTAATTTAAAATAAAAAATAAAAAATTAATTTTTTTAAAATATTTTTAAAACATAAAAATAAACAGACTAAGATAATTTAACAAGTAAAATCTGAAAATTCCTTGTATAGAAAGGCTGCCCGCTGCCTGCTTGTGATTTTCTCCCGTTTATTTAACTTGGGATTGCCTATATATTAATCCTTCTGTGGTTGAAGTTACCTTCGCGGTGACGATAGGCCCAGTTCGGATATGAGAGCACACTAAATCATGTTTGGAACCATGATTGTTTTTGGTTTTAGATGTTTTTAAAATTAAATTTTATTAAAAAAATATTAAATTATTTTAATGTAAAGATATTAAAAATATTTTTTTTAAAATAAAATTATTTTATATATTTTTAATTAAAAAATAAATTTTCGAAATATTATAGATTTTAATATCAAACACGCATCTCAAGAATACTGACATTTTGATTTTTTGAGATTCATTTTTATCATGCATATTAAATTTTAGATAGTATTTGATAAAAAAATAAAAAAAATAATTATTATATAAGTAATTTTAAGAACACAAAAGTTATTTTTTTATACTACTAAGGAAGAGAAAATAATCAAATTATTATCAATTATTGGTGATAGATAAATAAAGAAATTATTCGGTGTAGATTTAAGACAAAAAGGATGCGAGAGACTTGAAAAAATAATATTATTTGGAGTAATTTTAAAACTTACTTTTCAGGCTAATGATTACACCAAGCATGATGCGCATCTTTTACAAAAAAGAAAGAAAGAAAGTAAGCAAATTTAAATTTCAAAAAGTAAATTTTAATTTCATTTTTAACCTCTTCCTGTGTTTGGAACCGGTAAACCGTATTTTTAATAAATTTTATTTTATTTTTATAAAAAATTTAATTTTTTTATATTTTAAATTATTTTAATATGCTAATTTTAAAAATAATTTTTAAAAAATAAAAAAATATCAATTTTAATATACTTTAACATAAAAATATTTTAAAAAACAATAATAATTATACTTCCAAACAAACTATTCAAATAAGCTAGCATGCTAACATGGCATTTGGGCTCACTCTAAAAACCTCTCTAACCTATGTATGTTTATTAACAATACATTCTTTTACCAAATGAGTGATAATTTAATCGAATGTTGACAATTTCAATGTTTTCCTTGTGTCAATATTTCGTTAAAAATAGCTAACAAAATCTTATAAAAGTGTATGCATTGTATAAAAATTTTATGATAATCATGGAATCAGTAATATTCTACTGGTTACTCTATATAAATTATTTTAAATAAAAATATATAAAAATAAAAATATAAAATTTATAACCTATTAAAAATGATCAGAATATTTTTCAATCTATTTTTTGTCTAGTTGTATCTTTTTATTTCTTTAAAATAATTCATAAAAAATAAATAATAAGATGTCGTTAATTATTTTATATATATATATATATATATATAAAATTTTTAGATAAAAATTCCCCTCAAAAACATAATATTATACAAACAATATAAAAAGTCAATTCATTAAACATATATTTTTTTTGTTTTATTATGTAATTCTGGTAAAAAAAAATCTGATAAAATCTTTTATGCGTTCTACATTACTTTCGATAGTATATATCAGTTATTGTTCTTTAACAGAATGCGTGTTAATGCCACATTTTGCCTCTATAATCTTGATTTTCAAAGGGTTGTGCCCCTATACAATTTTTTTAATATAAAAATAAAAATAGAAAACCAAGTTTTTTGAATATTAAAGAAATTAAATTAAAATTACAAAAAAAAAAACGAGTACTAACCAATAATATTAATTTAATGTATTTAATATTAATTACTTAAAAAAATCAACGAATTCTGGTTCTTTAATATTGATTAAATTTATAATCATGGAAAATCAACCTTTTTTCCCAATCAAGAGAAAAATAAATTTTGTATACTTATACCGAGTAATTTTAATTAAATTTCTTTTATTTTCTAACTTTAGATAAATTAATCATTTATTTTTTCCTATTTAGAGGGAGGCAATGTTCTACCCATTAATATTAATCTAATTGTACTAAATCCAACCATGATTTTGATTTATTTCTTTAATATGAAAATTTAAATTTATTTTTTAATAGGAACAATGCCCGAGTAATAGAGTTTTCTAATGATTTTTATTTAACTATTTAAGGATCCAAATCCTGGCGTTTTTTTTATATTTTTGGTTATTTATAGTGTAACTCTATTAGGTTTCTTTGAAATCATAGTTATGATTACAGTTGAAAATATTTTTTTATTTTATATTAAAATAATATTTTTTTATTTTTAAAAAATAATTCTTAAAATTAACATATCAAAATTATTTCAGATTCAAAGTTGAAAAGCATGAGTCCATAAAGACAGACACACTCTCTCTCTCTAGACACATGAATATGAAAGATTACAGCGATGGAGTCTAATTCATATCCTATTTTCAGGTGTCATATATTGGTTTTTTTTAATAACAGTAATATTTTTTAGAAAATTTATTGATAATCATATAAAAAAAAAAATAATAATTTCAAATTTTACTTTTCAAATCAAATTTATAATTTTTTTTAATAATAACAATATTTTTTAAAATTTGTTTATAATTATTTTAATAATAATAATAATAATAATAATAATAATAATAATATTTTTTCAAATTTATTATTATTAATAACAAGAATAATACTAAAAATCATTATTATTAATTATTATTAATAGTAATGATTATTAACTTGGGTTTGGTTACCCTCCCTAACCTAAGTTACATGTCAGACTCAAATTATTTTGATCTGGTATCCTTTGTCAGACCCTTAATTGAGACGTGGTATGGCCACACCTAGGTGTGACTATATTACTATTTTTTTTAATAGTAAATTTTTTTTTAAAAAAAATTAATCATTATATAAATAATATTAATAATAATTTTTAATTTTACATTTCAAATCAAATTTATGGTTGTTTTTCAATAGTAACAATATTTTTTTAATTTATTAATAATTATTTTAATAATAACAATAATATATTTTTTTAATTTTATTTTCAAATCAAATTTATGATAATAATATTCTTAATATTAAAAATAATATTAAACATGTGTGACCCAACTTTTTATAGTTTTTAATTTTACCCTTCAAATTAAATCCATGAATTTTTTATTCAATAATAACAATATATTTTTTTAAAAAAATTAATATTAATAAGAACAATAATAATAATAACAACATCATTAGTATTAATGATTATTAACTTGGGTTTGCTGCTAGTTATTTGGGTCTAGTGCTTTTGCAAGATCAAAGTTATTTTGATTTGGCTTCCTTGTCAGATTCTAGTTCATAGAGTGTGACCGTGTAAACCCCAAGTGTGATCATATTACTTTTTTTTCTAATAATAATAATTTATTTTTTTAAATTTATTAATAATTATATAAATAATAGTTATAATAATAATAATTTTTAATTTTACTCATTTATATCAAATCCGTGGTTGTTTTTTAATAGTAACAATATTTTTTAAAAAAATTTATTAATACTTATTTTAATAATAATAATAATTTTAATTTTAATACAAATAATAATATTTTTTTATATTCATTACAATATTAAATTTACCGACCCAATTTTTTATTGTTTTTAATTTCTTCAAATCAAATTTATTGTTTTACTTCAAAAGTAATAATATTTTTTTTAAAATTTATCTATGATAATAATAATAATAATTTTTAATTTTACCCTTCAAATAAAATTTATGGTTTTTTTTTAATAGTAATAATATTTTTTAAATTTTTTAATAATAATTATACTCATAATAATGAAATTAATAATATTTATATTATTAATAATAATATTAAACATGTCTGAATCCAAGTTCTTATAATTTTTAATTTTATATTTCAAATTAAATTTATAGTTTTTCTTATAGTAATAATTTTTTTCTTCAAATTTAATAGAAACAAGAATAAGAATCATTAGAAGCCTTCAACTCAAAGGTTAAAATTTTATGCCTTGAAAGGTAAATTAGTATTTATATTGTAACCTCAAAAAATCTGAACGGGCCATTTTATCTCAAATTATTTTGTTAATGCTAAATGTATCCCTCAAAGAGATAATCTTATCCCTCATTGCATACTTAGCAAGTTTTTTTAGAAAAATAATGTTATTATTATACTGTTTTAATCTATAATAATTTGTATTTAGATGAACGGTGAAAAGTGGATAATAAAACATTGTTGTCTTTTAGTATTTATTGAAAAAATCCGGGACAAAAATTAGGCATGCTCCATTACAAAATTATATCAAGTGGTTTGTCAATGTATTAACAATGTATGTATTGCCCATGTCGGCTGCATCTGATTGTGCCTCAGGAATTAATCTTATGCTCCATGCCTGGATTCTTCTTCCATTGTACGGTAACTAGCTGCCTTGTTCAAATCGAGTACTATTCGTTAGAAGGACTGGATTTTGAATCGAGCCCAGCTAACCTGAAGCCCAGATGTTTTGATGGGACAAAAACCTCTTTTAACTATAATCGAGCCATAAGCTAAACCCAATCATACTACAGCTGAGGCTAGAGAGAGTTGAGAGCACCCTTTTAGCCCTTTGTTAAAGGACATTTATAGTTTACAAATAATGGTAAACCCCACACAAAAAACTTCCATGAATGAAGCCCAGATGAGTTTCCTTTTTCGAATGAGAGTGTTCCATCACCAGCGCACTGCAGAGGGAGTTATGTGAAAGATGTTTGGAATTATGTTCTGTGAAGCTGGGTTTGTGTCTGAATTTGGAATTATGTTTCTGTGAAGCTGGGAATAACGGCAAGAGCTGTATGTCTTTTTGAATAAAAAGAGTCTCCCCATGCTCAACTCTTCAAACAAACCTTCGAAACAAACAAGTGTTGTTGTTGTTTTTATAAAACTCTTCTACTGGTAGTATATATCCTAATGATGCATATTCCATGTTTATTAGCCATCTGACTCCATCACAGTGCTCTTCATAACAGCTTCAACACTTTTTTAATAGACATGCCATAGTCATATCGCAAACTCAAAGCCCCGTAGGAAGAGAATTTTTCGATTGTTTTGTCTTTTGGCCAAAGCTGAAGAGCTGGCAATCTGCAGTTATAAAGGGCTTATTAGAGGATTGTGTTGATCTGTATGATGGGTTTAGTTTAAATCATGTATGTCGTGGGGACTAAGATAGGTAATTCTAGCTTAGGGAGGAGGTAAGGTATACCTCACACTATTGAGGGTATTTGACAGTGTAGTTTTTATGTTAAAATACATGTTAATAATATTTTTTTAATTTTTAAAAATTATTTTTAATATTAGTATATTAAAATGATTTAAAAACACTAAAAACATATTAATTTGAAATTAATAAAAAAATAAAAAACTTTTAATTTTTTTTAAAAAATACTTTTAAAACGCAAAACTAAACAGACTCATATATATCATTTACCCTTGATATACTAGAAGTCAGATCAAATTTTACTTGAGCATAAAAAAATATTTAGATATTGCTTGTATTTTTTTTGTGTGGAAAGAGAAGACACGATGTAGCTCACACTAGATCATTGATCAACGCCACATTGCAGGTGGGTCAAGTTTTTACTTAAACATTCAAATATTGTTAGCATGAAAAAAAAAGACACTATATAAACTCACATTAGATCATTGACCAACGCTACATTGCAGGTCAGGTCAAGTTTTACTTGAGCATAAAAAAATATTCAAATGCTACAGGTATATTTTTCTCGTGAAAAGAGAAGACACGGTATAGCTCACACTAGATCATTGACTAACACTACGTTGCAGGTTGTGTCAAACTTTACTTGAACATAAAAAAATATTTAGATGTTGCTAATATTTTCTAGTGAAAAAATAAATAAATCGTGCGGGGTTGACTTGATGTGGCCCGGTTAATTTTGTAGGTCCAAAAAACAACTCGGACGACCTATAAAAACGTAGCTTAACTAAAAAAATAAAAATAAGATAACAATATATTAGATTGATTTGGGTCAGCCTGGGTTAACATGTCAAATCCGTTATCTGAGTTATAAAACTATAATAATTCCATAAAAAGCAAATCAAAACAAATTATAAAGATTAATTTCCTATCAGCCTTATGTTGAAGGATAAAATTGAGAAACAAATCAATTAAAAAAAGAATTAAAAAACAACACAAGTTAACATGTTAAACCCACTACCCTCAACATAAAATCAAGATAATCTCATAAAAAACAAATCGAAACAAAATATAAAGTTAAATTCTCCATCAACCTAGTATTAGAAAGATGATATTAAAAAGAAATAAATTAAAAAAAATATATAAAAAAATGACTAGATTCAATTCCGCCAGACTCATGGCCTGGGTCATGAAACTCAGACAACCTCAAAGAAATAAAAAAAAAAAAATTTGATTTAACTCAGGTTAATCTACCAATATGTGACTCTGATAATGAAACTGAAATAACCTTATAGAGAGCAAATCAAAATAATTATAAAGCTCAATTTTCAATTCGATATTTTTAAAATTAGTGTTGAATAATGAAAATTATAAAAGTTTTAAAATATCTCGATTTAACTAGGGTTAAAATGTCAAAACCCGCAATCCTAATTATGAAACCAAGATACTTCTATATAAAAAAAATTAAAAAAAATTATAAAATTTAATTTTTGACTGACCAACATTAAATAATGAAATTGAAAGAAAAAAATAAATTGGTAACTCTAAAGGATCATGTGGTAATATTTGTTGATTTTAATCCTTGTTTGTGTTAATGAGCTAGTCCAAATCAACAACTAAAAAAAAAAAACTTTAATATTGCAAAATAAAAATAAAACATTATTTTAATAAAATAGTATTTTATAAGAAGAGTTACGGTAAAAACCCTTTTCTTTTAATTATTCTTTTCATTTATTTGTTAATTACATGCTCTTTACATTGTTTTCACTCTTAATAAATAAAGAATTTGCACAGCCACAGCGCAACAATTCCCTACAGGAAAATAGAAAATCCAAGATTCCAAGACATTGACAAACGTCAGCGCGGAAACTAAAAAATAAATTGAAAGAGTCAACAATGAAAAGAAACAAATAAAAAACTGATGGATCAAGATACGAAAGAGATGTAAGATGAGGCCTGAAAGGAAAAGAAAATAAAAAATTAAAAAGGAAAGAGAAACGAGAGGGTAAGCCAGCAGCAGAGATGAAAATAGCTCTTCGTGTTTAGTAGTGTGGTAGCGGTTGCTTTTTAAATAGCTTTTCGTGCTGAAATACATGCCAATGATGTTTTTTCATTTTTTAAAAATTATTTTTGACATCAAGCACATCAAAACGATCTAAAAAAACGAACTCAATTTTAGTAAAAAAAAAAAAATTTAAAATTTGACGAAACGCAGGCTTATCATCGGAGTCTATTTTTATTAAGTTAAAATATATGTTTATATTTGGGATTGAGATATTTTTCAAAATATTTTTTATTTAAAAATATATTATAATAATATTTTTTTAATTAAAAAAATTAACAAATGTGTAAATAAAAAAAGATATTAATATATATTAAAATAATTTAAAAATACTAAAAAGTATTAATTGAAAATAAAAAAAATTAATTTCTTAAAAACATTTTTAAAATACAAAACAAACAAAAATAATTTTCAATGCGTAAATAAAAAACAGTAGTAATGAGACGGCGCCGTGTTAATCCTGCGTACAACTATTCGTTTTCTTCTTCTTTTTCTCTCTTTTTTTCTTTCTCTTCCCAGTAAATTCTCCCTTCCCAGTAAAGTGCCAACTGCATTTCAAACGATATTTTTCTTAAATTTTCAATTTGTTTTTTTTTTAATATATTAATATTAAAAATAATTTTTTAAAAAATTAAAAAAAAATTATTTTAATATATTTCAAAAAAAAAAAAACTTTGAAAAATCACTCAAACACCGTCTAAAAAGACACCCCCCCCCCCCCTCTCACGCTCCCCTTCCTCATCAAAACCAGTTAAAAATCACACCACCCTCCTTTTCTGACTCTGTACTTCATCCTCAGCCAAAAAAACACTCCAAATCTCTCCTCTGAACCCGTTGTTGCTAATCCTCAAAACCACTACAAACACCAAATTACAGCTCACCACCTCTGATGGCACACCTGACCCAAGGGTCTGGATCAAGAAAAGGATATGGAGGGTGGGGATGATTCCACGACGTAGGGCTCTAGCTAGAGCCCTCTTTCTGTGCTTATAAGAGGGGCCGCCTAAGGATGAAAGAGGGGAGGAAAGATTTTCTTTAAGGGTTTGGGTACAGGTTTCGCAATATAAATCAGAGGTTCCTGAGGAAGGAAGGAGTCATTAAGCCAAGAGTTACAACTTCTACTCTTTTGCCGAGAAAAAGTTGAAACCGAAAGCAAAGATCTACCTTTGCTCGTCATTAATTTGCAGCAGCTCGAAGGTCCGAATCTCTCAGGGTCAATCGGGTTCTTGAGGATGTGCGAGGAAAGTTTTCCAAGCCAGCAGTCGTAATCGAGGGAAATTTGGGATGAAGCTTTGCCCTCCTCATAGACACTATGTACTTCGTGTTTTCCTAACAAGTCTGGATTGAAATACAAATTACTAACTGTTCAGGTGGTTACGTATATATATATTTATTATTAATAAAAATTTAATTTATTTTTAATATTAATATATTATTTTAAAATTTTGAATAAAATAAAAAAAAACTAGTATTAAAAAAAATTAATGCATAGCAATAAAATCACATTAAACTGAATCTCTAATAAATTAAATGTTAAGAAATAAAATCAGAAAAAAAAATCAATCACGTAAATGGATTTAAGAAAACAAGGGTAAAAATAAAAAAAACTTAATTAGAGGGCAAAGAAATTTTTTTAAATGGGAGGTTAAATTGAATCGAGAAATAACTTTAACAAAAAAAAAAAAACAATTCAAAAGAATGAGGGTCAAATTAAAAAAAAATAAAATAACAAAAACTTTAATTGAAAGATGAAATTGAAAGCCAAAAAACTTTAACAAAATAGCTAGGAAAAAAAAATTAAAAATTAAAAGAATAAAGATCGAAATGAAAAACAAAACATACGAGAAATTGTATTTGAAGAATAGAACTGGAAATAAAAACTTTCATGAAAGGAATAAGAAAAAAATTAAAAATTAAAAGAATAAGGACTGAAATTAAAAAACAAAAAAAGATAACAATTGTGCACTTTACCTAGCAAGAGAAAGAAAAAAAGGGAGGAAAAAACCTCTGGCAATAATAGGACCACTATACACCATCATGCACCACGTTATGTGGAAGAGGACATGATGTGGAGCATTGAAAGAGACGATGGAAGATCAGGTTTGGTCACCAAGTGGTATCACACGCGCACGCTTGAATGATGCGGGTACCGCCTATTTGCTGACCAATGCTGAGTAAACACCATAAGGTTTTTTTATTTAAAAATTAAAAGGAAAACATAAAAAATACCAAAACCCCCCTTCATGACCTTGATAATTATTCTAAAAACCAGTGTGAAAGTATAAAAATAGCCCTAAATTTAAATATATATATATTTTTAATCTTTTTCAAGGCCAAAAATATACTTTAATTATACATTAATAATGAAAAAAACAAAAATACTCTTGTCCAACAGCTCAATAATTTTTTTGATCTTCAGGATAAAAAAATTACTATTTAAAAGTTTATAAAAAGTGAAAAACTATTTTTTTAATCAACAACTTTAAGTTTTGTTTACTTTAGATATAAAAAATATTTTTACCCGAAAAAAAAATAAATAGAAAAGATCTAAACAACTTTGAATAATTTTTTAATAATAAATAGATTAATAGAAAAGATTAAATCGCCCCATATCCAAAGCTTTTTTTTTCTCCACTTAAGGGCAAATAAATAATTTTATTATAGTAATTCATAGTAAATTGAATAAGGATACAGTAAAATAAACCATCGCACAGTAATTTTCTACTCAATGTATATATATTGGAATTTGTAAAAAACATTTGTTGGTCAACTTTGTGCAGGTTGTTTAGTCAAAATTATATATATAATAACTGTAAGTTATGTTATTAATTATTAAGAATTATTACATAGACAAGAAAAAAGGTTTTTGATATTGTTTTTCAATCTATGTTTGGAAATGTTTTAAAAATATATTTTATTTAAAATAATATATTTTTTAATATTTTTGATATATTGATGTCAAAAATAAAATAAAAAATAAAAATAATTAATATATTTTTAAATAAAAAATACTTTTAAAATATATCTAGCTTCATTATGTCAAATATTGATGAATTATTGAGTTTGTTTGGGAATATGGTAGAAACCGTATTCTTTTAAATTTTTTTATTTAAAATGAATTTTTTTATATATGTTTTCATATTTTTTTGATATTAATATTAAAAATAAATTTTTTATATATTTTTTAATAAAAAATACTTTAAACCACCAATAATACTATAACAATTCCACACACAGCACTCCACACCTGCCGGTAATGATTAAAAACATATCATTCCTTCACCTAAACTTAACATAAAAATACATATCTAACTTTTCCCATTTGTCCTTTCATCAGACAAGACCAGCTGCGCACAATCCACCAGCCCGCACCATGGACCATCCTAGCCAGGTGAACCAGACATGAGCCATGCCACTCTCTCCCTCCCCACCTTCAACCGATGCCTAACACAAGCCGAGAGCCAATAATTGTCTTGTCTAAGCACCAACCACCTACCACCATGTCCTACTCTACTTAAAAAATTAGGTATATCTCCAACTCCATCACTAATAATAAATCACTTTAATAAAATCAACGAGGGGCGACGAGTGGAGCTCATTTAATTAAATTCTAGATTTATTTTTTAAAAAATTATCAATTTAAATTTTTTAAATCTCAAAATCACTGGAGACTTACGTAGTCGTTAACTTCAGGATCCATAAAATTAACCAATGTATATGCAAGCTAATCCAGACACTCATGTTAATAAAAAAAAAAAAAAAAAAATCACCTTAATAAAAAACAAGAACAACAACAACACTGTTTTATCCCCCCAATTAATAAATCAAAATTCTTTATGGTATTAAACAATAGCAATACCATTGTTTGTTTTTGTATTTTAAATTGTTTTTAAATACATTTCAAAAATGTTTTTGACTTGAAAAATAATTAAATGATAATTTTTATTGGTTTTTAATAGTTTTGATGTGCTAATATTAAAAATAATTTTTTTTTTATAAAAAATCATTTTAGTTTATTTTCAAGTAAAAAAACACCATGAATTATAATACGAAACACACTTAATTATCAATTTCTTCATCAAATATTAAACGTCACCTCACCCTCTCTTCCCAGTGTAAGGGCCTATTTATCATTTACCCACTCTTTTTTATTCACTAGGGGTGTTCATGGGTAGAGTTTTTATCAATAATTATATTTAATCCAACTTATGATATTTTATAAATTTATAAACCTGATTTATAAATTTTTTTTGAAATCAAGTGGGTTGAATGTACCAGGTTGAGTTAAATTTTTTATAAACATTACAGAAATCTTGAGTATATAAATTCATTTATTAATCAATGATTCTAAAAAAATATACACTTTCAAAAGCATATAATTATCTGTCTTTAATCACAATTGATATTACAATGTGTTTCACTATATTTCAAACATATAGTTAGCACTAAACATAAAAAGAAAATATATATTGAAACATGAGATAAAAAAAATGATCCGTATATATTTAAAAAAAAAAATAAGCGAGAGAAGGATAAAAAAATATTTATAAGTATCATGATTATTCAGGTTAAATAATTTTAAGAAATCTTAACTCCATCTAATTTATAATATCAATTTATTTAATTTTTGATTTATTATTATTTGTAATATTTATATTAATTAATTTTGATGATTTAAGGAAGCGTTTGGAAACACGGTGCAAACCGTGTTCCCATTAAATTAAAATTTTTTTTGTTTAAATTTAATATGTGTTTTATATTTTTAGATCGTTTTAATAAATATTAAAAATAATTTTTAAAAAATAAAAAAAATAATATATATTTAAATACAAAAAATTATTAATATATATTTAAACACAAAAAATTATTTAAAAAATAATCACTACTTACGCTATAAATCAGGGAGATAGTACAAATATCATAAATGACTCGTTTTATTTTTTAGCACCACTATTACTCACCTACTCTCTCCCAAGATTTCATCGCCGATCCCTCACCCACCTGTCATCGTCATCGTCACCGGCACACCTAGGGAAATCCCCTCTTTACCCCTACTCACATTTCCAAGTAAGCCTGTCTCTTTACTCTACTGATCATAACAGTAATAACAATCATAGAAGTCACGCATTTTGCATATTCCATGCATCCTTTCTATTTTGTGACGAGCCATTAAAATTCCATGGGGAATAGAAAACGGCCTCTAACTTCTCGCACCAAACACCCTCCGCCACCGTCTGCGGCGGCGCCTACTGTGGCTTCCGATGAAACCAACCTCTATTCTTCTCCTAATTCGGTTTCTACAGAATCGGACGGTTCTTCAACAATCAAGCACGAATGTGACCGCGCCTTAAATGCTCTCCGTCGTGGAAACCACACAAAAGCCCTACGTATCATGAAGGATTCAGGCGCTAAACACGGCGGCGACGCCTTAATCCACCGTGTCCATAGTACGGTGTGTGTTAAAGTTGCTTCAATTATCGACGACCCTAACAGTAAGCAGCGGTACTTAAAGAACGCAATCGAAGCTGCTCGTAGAGCGGCGGAATTGTCTCCGAATTCGATCGAGTTCGCTCATTTCTATGCGAATTTACTGTATGAGGCAGCGAATGATGGGAAAGAGTATGAAGAGGTAATGAAAGAGTGTGACCGTGCTTTGAAAATTGAGAATCCGATTGATCCTGCGAAGGAGAGTTTGCAGGAGGAGAGTCAGCAGAAGATAGCTACTGCGGAAGGGAGGATTGCACATGTGCAAGGTGAGTTGAAAAATTTGCAGCAGAAGTCGAATATTGCTTCGATTTCTACTTGGATGAAGAATTTGGGGACTGGTGAGGAGATTAGGTTAATACCTATACGAAGAGCTACTGAAGATCCAATGGAAGTTAGGTTGGTGCAAACAAGGCGGCCAAATGAGATTAAGAAGGCTACTAAGACACAGGAAGAGAGGAGGAAAGAAATTGAAGTTAGGGTTGCTGCTGCGAGGTTGGTGCAGAAGTCTGAGATAGGTTTGGGACAGCGTGAGGGAGAGAGGAGTGATAAAGGAGTGGAGGTAACGCCTTGGAGTGATAGGAGAGGAGAGAGGAGGAAGAATGGGAGTAATGCAAGGAAGAATGGGACTAACACTGAGAGAAAGGATTGGGTTCGGTCCTATTGGAATTCGATGGGCTTGGAAATGAAGAGGGAATTGTTGAAAATTAAGGTCAGTGATTTTAAGAGTTATTTTGTGTCATCAAAGAATGGTTTGGCGAGTGATGTTTTGAAGGAGGCGTTGGCTTGCAGCGAGGAGAATAAGAGCTGGAGGTCTTGGGTGTGTTGTCGATGCAATGAAAAGTTTGCGGACTCAGATAGTCATTTGCATCATGTTGTGCAAGAGCACATGGGGAGTCTTATGCCGAAGATGCAGGAAGTTTTGCCACAGAGTCCTGACAATGAGTGGATTGAAATGATTAACAGTTGCTCCTGGAAACCATTAGACATTTCCTCTGCGGTTAAGATGCTTTGGAATCGAGGGAAATGTCAGAATGGAGAACTTGTTGAGGATATTTGCTCAGAGAACCATAATGATGACGGTGATGGTTGTTTCAAAGACGCATGGGATTCTTCTCCAGAGAAGGAAAATTTGAGGGATGGTTGTATTAGTTGTCCTGTAAGCAGCAGCAACTCCGGTAAAGTTTACAGTATTGAAGGTAAAGAATTTGATGGGAACCAACTGTCTAGTGCATGCACTATTGAGAGCTGGCCTTTTTCAGAGGATTCTGAGCGAGCAAAGCTCCTTGAAAAAATTCATGATGTATTTCAGGCACTTATTAGACATAAATATCTTGCTGCAAGCCATCTTAACAAGGTGATACAATTTACAGTGGATGAGCTACAGAGTCTTGCTACTGGTTCTCAACTTCTGAACCATGGTGTGGGCCAGACACCTATGTGCATTTGCTTTCTGGGAGCATTCCAGCTCAAAAAGATCCTCAAATTCTTACAGGAACTATCTCATTCTTGTGGTTTAGGCATGTCTCCTGAGAAAAGTAGCGTTGTAGATGACATGAATACTGGTGCTAAAGGTCCTGAAATAAAAGAGAATATTGTTCTTAATGATGATGCATCTTGTCTCTACTTGGATAAATGTTTATTGCCATTGGAATATGCTCCAAGAACATGTCCTGATGATGATGCCACCACAGCAACTTCAACTATTGTTGGCAATGGAGATGGGGTTCTACCTGCTGTTGATACTTTACTATCATGGATATTTTCAGGCCTTTCTAGCGGAGAGCAATTACAATCATGGATCCGTACAAAAGAAGAGAGAATGAATCAAGGGATGGAAATTCTCCAGACGCTTGAAAAGGAGTTTTACCATCTGCAGAGCCTTTATGAGAGGAAATGTGAACATTTAAGTTATGAGCAAGCATTGCAGGCTGTGGAGGATCTCTGTCTTGAAGAAGGTAAGAAGAGGGAAACTGACACGCTCTTTGAACTTAGAAGCTATGATTCTGTTCTTAGGCAGCGGAGAGAGAAGCTTGTTGAGAATGAGCATGATGCTCTGTTTATTAGCAGTAGATTTGAGTTAGATGCTATATCAAATGTGTTAAAAGAAGCAGATACTCTGAATGTCAATCAATATGGGTACGAGGATACTTATGGTGGTATAACTTCTCAGTTTTGTGACTTGAAATCTGGTGAAGATGGTAATTGGAGAACCAAGGACCAAATGCATCAAGTGGAAACTTTCATAGAAATTGCTATCCAACGACAGAAAGAACAGTTGTCAATAGAGGTCAGTATCTTAGTTCCACTTATTTAGTAAAAAAATATTGATAATGGTCCTTGCAACTTTACTCACTTTTATAGTGGTTCAGCTCAGCAAAATTGATGCCCAAATCATGCGGAGTGTTACTGGAATGCAACAGTTGGAACTCAAGCTCGAGTCAGTTTCTGCCCTTGATTATCGATCAATCTTGCCACCTCTAGTGAAGTCATACATGAGGGTCTGTATTGAGCAGTGATAAATAGGGTGTTTCACATCTCTTTGAGCTGTATCTTTGCTTATTATTTTTGCGCTAATCTCTCTTTTGCAGGCACACTTGGAGGATCTAGCTGAGAAGGATGCCACAGAGAAGTCTAATGCTGCAAGAGAAGCATTTTTGGCGGAGCTGGCCCTTGATTCCAAGAACGGTACCCAAGGAAGAAGTGATATTTCAAGAAATACGTTGGAGAAGGGGAAGGATAAGAGAAAGAATAAAGAGTATAAGAAAACCAAGGAATTGAAGGTTTCAAATTTCTCCTTATGGTTGTGTTTCATGCACTGCAGGCTTCTTCATAGTTGACAGACACAGTCCATTATGCAAGTCTAATGTGTTCTACTTTGTAGGTTGCTGCTGCTAGCGAGCAGCGCTTGCTTCAAGATGTGACTAATGAGAGGGGGTATGCTTTCTTATGTTTCGCTTTGCACCTCTAATTTGTGTTTCCACAATATGCGCTGCTGTTCTAATTTGCACCTTTTTTTATAGTACTGATAATGCATGCTGCATTTTTTATAATGTTTGATTCATTCCTCTCTGCAGTTCCATTCCAGTTGCAACTGATGGTGACTATCCAGATTCTCAGTGTCATCTTTCCAGAAATGGTGATGACTTGAGACAACAGGAGGAAGAATTTAGATGGAAAATTGAGATTGAAGAGGAGGAAAGAATGCTTGAAGAATCTTTAAAGTATCAAAGGCGAATAGAGAATGAGGCCAAAAAGAAACATCTTGCTGAGCAACAGTACAAAAAATCTCATATAACTCTTCCAGAGAAGTTGTCTGGGGGAATATGCAATATTTGCTTTGATCCTGCTGCTGATTCCTGTGAGCCATTGGTAAGCATTATTTTGAAATTTTCCCTTTCAAAGTATTTTACAGAGATTGAAAATCAATATTAGTTCCATATCCTTTGGAAATGTGATTCTTGAATAGATAAACAGAGGTTATTCTAAGAGTTAGAATGTTGTGTTTAGGAAATTTCCATTAAATGTCAAATGGAACCTTATGACATTTCACTTTCAGGAACAGTTGACGCAGAAGAGTGGGTTCCCCAACAATTTAGAAGACATGGCTATGACAACTGCCAGTGGTGGGTTAGCATTATACAATAGAGTTTCTGTATGAGGCTGGGGCTTGTGGTAATGTTCTTAAATGATTTTCATCGTCTTTATTTTGCAGAGCCATCTACTGGAGGAAATGCAGAGGGTGGTCCTTCTGATCGACGGTCAGGTAGGAAAAGTAGGAGGCAGAAAAGCTCTGCTAAATATGATGGAAAAAATCAACCCATGTCATGCGAAATGGAAAATATTGAAGTTGCAAGCAGTATGTGTTTATTCCCTATGATTAATTTTTGTTTTGATTCTTAATTAGGCTGTATCATGCATAGAAGCGTGCATTGCAATGGACTTCAATCTTCTAAAGTGCTGTAATCATGGTTGTGGATTTAAGATTACCTAATGTGGGTAACACATCATTTTTTTATCATCTAATTATGGTGATATCTTTTATTTCCCACTGCCCTTTCGACAACCTCACCTCACCCTGTTAACCAGCAGCTTTAATCTGTCTATTTCTCACTTAGATTTATTGTTTACTCCATCTTTTATTTAAATGACAATGCATATAATACTTCCTGGACAGTAATTGAAATTAAATATTTTTAATCCAAGGACATATTACCCTTGGGATTATCCTGGTGATTCCGTGTCTAATTTTTTATTATGCAACACTTAATGATAATTGTAGTTGTTGTTAAAGTAAAGATGTGTTATAACAAAATTGGCTCTGATGTTCATAGCTTAGTTTTTGCATATAAGGATGTTCCTGTCCCTGTATTTACTGTTCTATACTAGCCTTTTTTCATCTTCTGTATGGATGAGTAAAATATTTTGTGACAAGAGAACCATACTAGATAGCACAGTGAACTCATTTACAAGAGAGTTGTTTGTTGAAGAACAAAGGCAAGTGAGTGAATCTACAAAATTTATAAATGAATAGACAATCTTCCAAATATTGCTCTACATAGAAAAAAGTTAGTATAGAGTTTTAATCTACCTATCAAAAGGCTGAGAGAGGAAATACCTCTCCCTCAGAAGCCCTCTTGTTACGTTTCCTTACTTGAGCCAAAGAATCTTTGAAGTAATTGAAGAAGTTCCCCCCCTATATATTCTACCAAGCCCACACCTCTCCTTAGTTTTGCCATCCAAATGATCCCCGACACTGAAAAGACATGCTAGCAAAATAGTCTGAGTGTGGTGCAAAAGGGAGTAGTGATCTCATTCAGCAGCATTTTCACAAAGGATGGCATTGTGGGTATAGAAGATGTTTAATCTTTATTTTTAATATCGTATTAGTAAAAAAATTAGGTGGTGTTGATGGTATATTGCTCTCTTCCTGCATATCTCTGTGAAAAAACTGTTCATGACTCATGATGTCATTACCAAACTAGTTTAAATTCCAACATAAAATTATGGTTTGTTGAATTGAGCTTTTTGAGAGGCTTCTAGTTTTGTAACTTTATGCAATGTTTTCATATGGATGTTAAGTGTAGCATATAAGTTTTGCAGTATCATTTGTATTACTTGTTTACCATTGCCTTCTGCTCAATGCTCATGTGCATTGTCTGGGATTTACATTTTAATTATATTCTCCAGGATACCTTAGTTGTACGATGGTTGCTTTGGCTTCTCATTCTGGTTTGTTGTGTGCTGTTGTATTATGGTCTTCTTTGCATGCCTGTCAGCCATTAAACCTTAAGCTATTTTTTGGTTGATTCTCTACATGTTGAACCTAACATTACATGGGTTTCCATATGTGAAATCAGTTACTCCAAATTTGGGAGACAGTGCGACTAAGACTCTGAGACAGTTACAAGTAGAGGAGGATGATGAGGAAAGGTTTCAAGCTGACCTTGAAAGAGCCGTACACCAAAGCCTTGGTAAATTTCTCTTGATCCTTTGCTTGCTTTCATTGTACTTCACTACATTTTATGATTTCACATTTTTAACTGTGGCAACTACATGGGCCCTAAGGGAACAAAATCAGTTTTCTTCATTCGATGCCTTTTGGCCCATGAACCTGACTTCTCTATCAAAATTGTACTTTTCTATCTTCTTTAAGGTCTTTGAGCATTAATGAATTATCTATGCTTCTTTAAGGTTTTTGAGCATTATTGATGTTTTTTTATGATAGACAGTTCCTTACGACATTTTCTGTCAAAATCTTCTGATATCTGGTATAAAAGGTCGTTATGCTATATTTTTTCTTTGCAGTTCTGTAAAATGTAATCTTTATTCATTTTCTTATTTAATGGCAAGTTCAGCCATCTGTGCATAAAAAGATTAATTTGACTTGTGTTTCCTGTTTTGATCAACTAAATTGAAAATTTGTTTCCCATTTGGGCAGTTTATCCTCTGGGTTTATTGTCATCGAAGGTATTGTTGCGTATAGTTCTGCACCTAACCATCTATTTCAGGGTCGATTTTTTTTGACAATAGAAACAACAAGAAGCCTCAACAATGAAACCTAGAATGTCATGGAGGATGCCTATGCTGAAGGATGGGTTCCATCATCAGAACCTAGATTCTCTTCATTTGTGTTAGTTCTATATAGGCAGGAGGAATTGTGTCTCCAATAATTCATGTACATTTGACATTTATGCACGCACCACTGTGAAAAAGAGGCCAATAAAGCTTCCTCTGTGTATTTGGTTAATTCACTTAGTCAAATATTCAAGATTCTATATTGTTCACTTAACTAACTACCTGTTGAAAAGAGAACAGTTTCACATTTAATTTGCCTGCAACTGCCTGCCTGGTTGGGTTTCTGAGCATGCTACAAGTCTCGCTAGGAAGCTGGGATGTGGGTTACTTGATTAATTAAATAATTGCTTTGCTTGGGTACTGGACTTGACTCTGCATTTATTATCATTATTATTTGTTGGCACTATACCTGTCAGGCTTAGAAAATCACGTGTTGCATCATTTGAGGTGGTCACAATGAGCATTGAGGTCAAACGAATATCTTTGCATATGACATAAAAGTATTTTGCACTGTTGTCTTACTCGATATCAAGCAATCCCCCATCTTACTGACTGAGAATCAAATGGGCTCTGACCTTGTCTTGAGATTGGTTGGCTGAGTTTGGTTGAATCATGCCAGGCAGCATCTGCCTTAGGCTATTGAATGCATTTACCAACATGGTCAAGACTTAGTTTTCCTTTCCCTAGTTGCTGAAGTAAAGGTCCATTTATTTGTAACTCTATATCCATCTATTTGCATTGATTTTCAAGACACATTTCAAGCACATCAGAAGATGCCCTTGATGTCATGTTTGAAAGCACAACAAACAATATATTCTGAACTCTATAATTCTCGTACTGTACCATATGAAGTTGCAACTGAAAATGTGGATGGAACTGATGTATTTGGCACTGGCTTGAAGAATGATATTGGTGAATACAATTGCTTCCTGAATGTTATCATACAGGTATTTTCTATACAACGACATCTTTGCTGTTTCACTATTCTATTTATATATTCTATTTATGCTTTTCGTTTCACTATTCATTGCTCACCTGTTTCTTCTTGCTTCTTGTATAAACTTCAGTCGTTGTGGCATTTAAGGCGATTTCGAGATGAGTTCTTGAGTAGATCAAAATCAGAGCATGTTCATGTGGGAGATCCATGTGTTGTCTGTGCATTGTATGATATTCTTACTGCTATCAGCATGGCATCCACAGATACTCGAAGGGAAGCAGTTGCTCCTACATCCCTCAGGATAGCTTTGAGCAATTTGTATCCTAATAGTAATTTTTTCCAGGAGGTGATTTTTTAAGATTTGTTTTTGTCCGCCTTGGTTTTCATATATTTCAGTGAACTGTGATTTTTCATCATTCACTCTTCACAGTATTTCACAGTATATGAATTGATGTATGAGGATGTCTTTTCTGAGTTGGTCACAATCGAATTGCAGGGTCAGATGAATGATGCATCTGAAGTATTGGCTGTAATATTTGACTGCCTTCATCGAGCATTTACCACTGGTTTACATGGCTCTGATTCTGAATCAGTGGAATGTAGTGGCATGGAATCTTGGGAATGTACAAAAAAGAATGCTTGTATAGTGCACTCTCTTTTTGGAATGGACATTTCAGAACAAATGAATTGCCATAGTTGTGGTGTGGAGTCCAGACATTTGAAGTACAATGCTTTCTTTCATAATATAAATGCCACTGCCCTCCGAACAATGAAGGTAATTGTTGCTGGTAAAAATATTTTACACAATCACTTATTTCTCCATATTCAGAATTTTTTTTTCTAGGTGGAAAGTCCATTATCCATTACCTTGTCCATTGATTTTTTTTCCTTTTTCCTTGCAGGTCATGTGTGCTGAAAGCTGTTTTGAAGAACTTTTAAATCTTGTTGAAATGAATCACCAGTTAACTTGTGACCCTGAGGCTGGTGGTTGTGGGAAGCCCAATTACATCCATCACATTATGTCAACTCCACCTCATGTTTTTACAACAGGTGAATGTTTTCCTGAATAGTTAAGAGATTTTTGCTTAGACAGAATGACAAGCTTGTGGAAAAGCAAAATTAAGCAATTTTTTGGCATGCAGTTCTGGGCTGGCGAAAAACCTGTGAAAGCATTGATGATATAAAAGCAACATTGGCTGCTCTAAGTACTGAGATAGATATCAGTGTTGTTTATCGTGGTCTGGATCTGAAGAAGATACGTAGCTTGGTTTCAGTGGTATGTAAAGTCATTCAAACCATTTATTATGTCATCTTGATGAAGATATTGATATTAAAAACTTTACAATGCTGTTAAATTGAGAAAGATTGGTTCGGCTGTTCTGTTAGTTATGTTGGAAGGAAAGATGAGTTTTCTATATGAGGGTGAAAAGATATAAAAGTCAGTACATCAAGTGGAAAAATGTGGAAACCTTAGGGTGTAGTTGAAAATCTCCCAATTTGTAGAAAGAATTCTAGAGAACATGTTTACCAATTGAAAATGACAATTGTTTTCCTGAAAACAAGTATTTTTTTTTTTTTCCAGTTTTTTATTAAAATGAAAACTACCAAAAGTCATTTTCTGAATTCTCTTATTTAAAAACAAGGGCCCAGTTTTCATCTAATTTTTTATTTCTCCTTTCTTTGTTGTCTTAAATGCAAACCAAATGATGCCCTGTTTTCTATTTTAGAAAACAAAAAAGAAAACCCATGGTTAGTATTTGTCTAGCAATAGGAAATTATCTTCCATCCCTATTTCCAATGAAAAATAGGAAACTGTGTTTATTTTTTTTTAAATGGTTAAGAATTTTTTCACTAAAAAAAGAAGAAAAATGTCAAGATCATAACTATTATTAGAAAATTCAAAGCATAATTTATAATAGTATCTTAATCTTTTGTATTTGTGATGATCTAACTATAGAAGTATTACTTTTATTTCATTCAAATTAGAAATTATCATAAAAAAGTTGTACTTATTAACTAAAGAAAAAGAATACTATTTTATATTACACTTATAATAGAAAAATAAATTTATGATATTAATCAAATATGTAAAAGAAAATAATTTTAATGTTTTATGTTGCTAAAAGTGAATGTATATAAATGAAGGATATTATATTATTGTTCATTTTTTTTTTTTTTGAAATTTTTTTTAAACTTTGTGAAGAAAAACCATGAGAAACATTAAAAATATGTTTTTAAAACTCAATGTAAATTTTGAAAAATTAATTTTTTTAGATGAGAAATATTGCATTTGAACAAAAATCTCCAGTTTTCTAGAAAATTGGTTTGTTTTTGAAGTGCACCATATGCTTTCATATTTTTTCCATAGAGAAATAGTTTTAAACATGAAAATTAGGAAGCTGTTTTACGAAAGTAACGACAGACAGATGTGCCTCATCAACTAAGAAATGAAACAAAATGAATGGCACATCCATGTAGGCTGTGCATTCTTATTGCAGTTGAACAATGAATCAAATTTAACGTTCTTTTATTGGGAACAAGGGAGAAAATTCTTAAAGAACTTGAAGTTTTTGAATCAGGGGGAATACAAGAAGAGCAGTAAAATTTATTTAGTTGTTCTTTTTACTGGAACATTCTTGCTATGTTTGTTCATGTTATGGATGTCTGATTGGGTCATTGGTTGTTGGGATGCCAATTTGTACTTTATTCCGTTCATCATGATCCTTTTAACTTCAGGTGTGCTACTATGGGCAACATTATCATTGCTTCGCCTATAGTCACGATCACAGTCAGTGGATTATGTATGATGACAAGACTGTCAAGGTACTTCTTCATTCATGTCTGGCCATTGTCTTGTCTGCTATCTTGTCTTACAATTATTCTTTGTATTAATAGGTAATTGGTAGCTGGACTGATGTTCTTATCATGTGTGAAAAAGGACACTTGCAACCACAAGTCCTGTTCTTCGAAGCTGGCAACTAGTGTTTAAAGAAGAATCTGAGGAATTATTTCTTGAACCACAGAGCAACAAGTTTACCATGGCTTGACATTTTTGTTGTTTATAGCGATGTTTTGCAACATCGACCCGATACATCAGCAGTGGTATTGAAAGTATTAAATTTTGACACATAAGAGAATGGCGACGTATAATCCAGAGTTTTATGATACAATCCGGCGGTTCTGTAGGAGAAGCTTCATTTGCAGAGGGAAGAACCATGTATCAAGAATTTTTTCGCAACTTAACGAATCAAATAACAGAGGAGCTTGAAGGGTGCTTTTTGGCACCCTTGGATCTGAGAATTTTTGTCAGAGTAATTGGGGTTTGTGTCCATGGAATTCTCTCTATCTCTCTCTGGTCTTACCTGGTATAGAAAAAACAGTAATTGCTTGGAGCGAATGCATTGAAGGAGCGTATAGTGGCAAATACTGTCCAGTTGTAGGCAGAAACATATGCTGTGAAGGTTGAAAGGGGGGGAATTTTGTTAATTAGGTTCAAACTTTAAGAAAATATAACCCCCCCTATGAAGAGTTTTTGTATAGATCACATCAGGGTCTTCATCTGCAGCTTACGGTTACTGTTTATCACTACTCGCTTGCTATATGATCCGATGGGGAAAAAAAGGTGCCTTTCCTACTCTCACTTACCGAATTCATATGATTCTGCAGTATTTCTCTCGATTCTCTCTCTCTCTCTCTATGGAAATTCTACTGCACTGGGAATTTAGCAACTTACTAGTCTGGTCGCTGTTATTTTCTTTCTGTCTTGATTGTCTTTTGGGGTTATTTTTAAAATCAGGTACCGCTAAATGTTACTCAGTGAAAATCACACTGGGGAATTAGATAAAATATTGTAAGTTTATTACATTGACAAGGCTTGGATGTGAGGGCGGAAAAATGCAAAAAAATGCTTGGACCATTTTAAACCTAGAAAGCATATTGGGTTTTTTTTTATACAAACTAAGAACTGGACTGTTATTCTTGAAAGTAATATAAAGGGTGTTTGTTTTTGAGGTAAATGGTGTGTTCAGGAGAAACCAAAAAAGTGTTACTTCGTTAAATTTTCAACCACACTTTTAAAATGTGGGAATTAGTTATGTTCATGGTTTAATTGTAAATTCATAAGAAGCAACTCATATATTTTCGAAGCTGATTTGGAAGCACAGTTGTCTCTCCATCAGTAACTTTTAAGAAAAAAAAAAAAAAGAAATGTTGTAGAAAGTGACCAAAATAACTTTAGGTTATCTTTTCATTTAACCTCCCTTCCTCTTTCTTTTCTTCTTGTGTAATTAGCTATGGTCCTCCAAACATTTTAGCCTTGGTTTCCTTATGTCTCAAAAAACAAATTTGTACACAAAAATAAAATAAAAATTAATCCACGAAAACAAGACCATAATAGCCGAGGTTATCTTTCTATTTAACCCTTTTCTCTTTCTTTTCTTCTTGTGTAAATAGCTATGGTCCTTCAAACCTTTTAGCTTTGGTTTTCACATGTCTCAAAAAAACAAATCTATACACATAGAAAAGAAAAATCAATCCATAAAAACAAGGCCACAATAACTGGGAATCTATCCACCAAATCTGCATGCCTTTAATCTCTAACTTAATGTTAACAACCTTTGGACCCCACTCCTGTGGCCGACTCTTATGCATAAAAATATATCCATCTTACCCTCTGAGGAACTTTGACCTCAGCCCTACACATGTGGCCGACTATAATACATACAACCTATATGTACTTGTTTTTTGCAATTCAAATTTATTTAGCTAATACCCACTCATATGGTTAATTTCTCATTTAACAACTCAAAAGCATTTTATGAATAACAACTTATCAATCAAAGCCTCACTCATGTGACCAGCTTAATGCACACAACATTTATCTAAACTAATCTCCGCATCAAGATTTCATGAATCTTTATCATTCCACAATATCTATGTGCGAATCAATAATCATAATATTGAATAACAACTTATATAAATGTTTTCAATTAAAAGAGTTAAGGTGACAAGCACCTATATGTTTCTTTCACTGGTCCTATATCACACCAAGCCATACATCACATTCACTCCTTAAAATATTAAAAATGTGTTTCTCAATATTCTTTAAACAATTTAGGTACTTGTTACTCATGAAAACATGTATAAAGAAAATAATAATCATTCATATTCCTTAAACAACTCAAAAGATTCAAAGAAAAATCAAGAAAAAATCAAAACACAAAATCAAGCTATCATAGTAGCCAAAATGGTTTGACCGTTTCTTGAATCGGTCTTACCATTTCTCAAAACAACTAGGCCGATTTGGCTTTTGAAAAATTTCCTTCTTCTCTTTCTCTCTAGTCGAACTTTCATCTCTAAAATCTTGAGTTTTTCTTTTTCTTTCAAGATCAACTCATACTCATGCAAGTTTCATATTTAAAACTCTAAATGATGGATTCTTTAAGGACACACATTCAGTTACTACAAACCCTCTTCCCCCCTTATAAAATTCACGGAGATCGAAATCCCCATCTACATCACCAAAGGTTTTTCTTTTCAATCTTTCACCAAATTATACTTAATTCAATTCCCTGTTCATAAAACTTTATCAGGAATCATAATTTTTCTCTAAATTTTCAAAACCCTAGAATTTAGAAATTCAAGAAACTCGATCTTTCATCAAGATTTCACGCAAATAACATATAACTCATCAAAGATGTTCCCTTATCATTAAACATGCATAAATTTCAATAAAAGAATATACGGATAAAATCCTTGTCTTAACCGAACCTATATCTTTAGGGTGTGTGGTTTTTTTTTTTTCCTTTCAACAAATCAATCCTTCACAATCAAACCTTATACTTATGTAATGTAGATATATTTTCTTAGTAATGGAGCAATAGACTTGGACAATGGGTTATCTAATTTCAAAGGTGACTAAAATGAAGAGGAAGATGTTAATAATGGAAGGGAAGATATTGAGTGATGCATGGTTGAGAAGCGGAAAAGAAAGAAGGCAAATAAGAGTGAGATGGAGAATCTCCAAAAATACTATAGAGTGCTTTATCATTAATTCTACATGCATTTTGTTGAAACATAATGCAATATATATATATATATATATAACAGTCTTTTCATTTTTTAACATTCTAACATTTTTCTTCTAATTAACACACGTGGCTTGTATAAGGTAATTAACAAGTGAAATTGAAATGCACAACATTGATTGTAACTACAATCCACTAAACGCACCATATCGTCTCATTGATTCCTTAACTTGAATTTTCCTCTAAAAAATCTACTTATTGGTTCCATCCTTGCAACAAATAAACCCAATTTCCCCTAAATTTTCTTCAAGAAATCTAATTTCAATACTTGAGGATTTTATATTTTCTTCAATTGTTTATGTTTTTCATCATATAATTTTTCTAATTCAAGTTCTCTGTAACAACACAATTAATTGTGTCAAAACACGCTTCAATTTTTCAATTCTAAATGCCCTAATTTTCCAATATTTAGGGCTTTACACTTTTTTTCTGCAATAATATCAAGATTGGGTGTTTCCTTGCCAATTAATATTTTCCTGTCAATTCCACTTTAATTGATCAATCTTGATTAATTTTTTTACTTTTCCACAATCCATATGCTTCTTCTTCTTCTTCTTCTTCTTCTTCTTCTTCTTCTTCTTCTTTCTTGAACCCCTTTTTGAAACCTTTGTGGTTTTCTTTTTATGAGTGTTTCTCTCTTTTGAAAGAATTTCTAGAAATCTCGGCACCTCTCTTTGCGTACAATGATACTATGGAGGCTATAAATTTTTTTTTTCATTAGAAAATGAAGTTGAAGTTCTTCCTCTAATTCTCTCTCTCTCTCTCTCTAAAAAAACTACACCCCCCTTCATTGTTCGAGGGAAACGATTTTCCATTGTTTTTTAGTTTAACCAAGAGGTAAGGACTTTCTTCATTGGAAAATCATGTTATCGTCGAGGATCTAAAATTGATGCTCACATATTAGGCATGCACTTACATATGTTTTATTAATTAGTCAGAAGGCTAATGCAACAGCGAATTTGTTACACTACCAGAAATTCGCTTAATAGCAACGGATTTACCGACGGAATATTTCTATCAGAAATTTAAGGTCGAAATTACCGACCGAATTACGGACGAAAAGTTCAGGATTAAAAAAAAATGGCGGGTGGCTGACATGGAAGTTTTGGCGGGGAGGTTTTTTCCGACGGAATCACAAACGGACGCAAAACGACGGGCCCATACAGTGACGTGACCAGTTCATTGTTAAAATTACCGACGGTATCACCGACGAATTTGAAATGACTGATCTGTATGGTGACGTGTCTATGTTATTGACAGAAACACCGACGGATACACCAACGGATGTTTTCGTTGGTGAAAACGTCGAAAAAAGTTAATATAATTCCATGTTGCCGACCCTCTCCTCCCCTATTTCTCCTTCTTCTTCCTAATCCCAACTCTCCCCACATGCAAACAACCAACACCCAATAAAAAATCTCCCTCATCTTAGCAGAACAAGTTATATTTCTTGAAGTTTCGTGGTCACAGCACCCGTGTTTTGATTTTCTGACGAATTTTATCAATTTTTGTAAGTAATTCTATCTTTTAAAATTTTAACATTTAAATGTCAATTTAATTTGTTGTTTTTTTTAGTATATGTATTTTTTTAGTAGATGTACATGTTTTATTGTTATTTCTGAAAGATATTAACTTGTAGTATATGAATGTATAATTTTATACATATTATGGTTTGTTTTAGTTTTTGTAATTAGATTGTGTTAATTTGTTTGTTAATCGTTAAAACTTTATAATATTACCGAATTACATGTGCTATTTTGAAATAATGAGTAACTTGTTTAATGGGTCCGTTTTAAGTTTTATCAATGGTATTGTGGTGTTGTAATTTTCATAAATTTATATATATTAATTTATACGTATGAACGTTAAATAAATGATCATAATGAATATTTAATATTTATGAGAAGTTGTGATTGGTTTGTTGGATAATCTCGAGGTAAAGTAATATTTTTGCAAGTTTATTTACCTAACTTAGTTAATTAATACATGATGTCATCATAATTTTGTAGAGGGTCGATATATATAAGTCATGGATGATCGTTCATGGATGTATCGAGATTCACCCCAAGGATTGCGGAGGATGGATTATTGTAACGGGGTTCAGGGATTTATTAATTTCACAAAATCTATTCCCAGAAATTTTACTGGAGGCGGTATAAGGTGTCCATGCAGGAAGTGTCAAAATAAAAAATATTTGCATCCAGATGTTGTAATGATGCATCTTCTACACAAAGGGTTTATGGAGAATTACCAGTGTTGATATGCACATGGAGAAGTATTTGTTAGTAATAGGAGAATGGAAGAAACGATGGTTGGGTCAACTTCTAGTGCTAACAACGTGCATGAAACGACAAATGACAACACTAATCCTTACAAAAATATGGTTATGGATGCAATGAGAATGAATCAAGATAATGCCAGTCAATGTCCAATCATAGAAGAAGAACCTAATGTAGATGTAGTTAGGTTTTTTTATTTGTTGAAAGATTCTGACGAACCATTATGGGATGGCTGCACAAACCACAGTAAATTATCGGTCGTGGCACAGGTGTTCACCATCAAGTCAGATCATGGGCTGAGTGAGGCCGGGTATGACAAAATTATTGAATGGGCGAGAAGCATTTTACCTGAAGGGAACAGGCTGAAAGAGAACTTCTATGCTGCGAAGTCGATGATGAAACCCCTTGGTTTATGATACCAAACAATTGACATGTGCCCTAACTTCTGCATGTTATACTACCTTGAAAATGCTGAGATGACCGAGTGCATGACATGCGGGCATTCCCGTTACAAACCCAGAATTGGCATGGGAAAGACTCTAGTGGCCTATAAAAAACTTAGATACTTCCCGATCACATCTAGATTGCAGAGGTTATTCATGTCACCAAGGACTACTGAGCACATGACATGGCACCAAGCACATGATGCGGTTGATGGTGTGATGGTGTATCCTTCTAACGGCGAAGCATGGAAACGCTTTAATAGTGTGCATCCTGACTTTTCAGCTGAATCAAGGAATGTGCGTTTTGGGTTGTGTATAGACGGATTCAACCCATTTCGGTCATTTGCTGCTCCCTATTCTTGCTGGCCGATTATACTCACAGTTTATAACTTGCCACCGGGAATGTGTATGAGGCCAGAGTTCATGTTTTTATCTACTGTCATACCCGACCCAAGCAGCCCGGGGTGGAATACAGATGTTTGTCTTCGACCGTTGATTGATAAGTTGGCGCAGTTGTGGTCCTCCGGAGCTCTGACTTATGATATATCAAGGAAACAAAATTTTCTTATGAGGGCGGCTTTGATGTGGACTATCAATGATTTTCTAGCTTATGGAATGCTTTCTGGTTGGAGCACGCATGGGAAACTCGCATATCCATACTGCATGGAAAACAACAAGGCATTCACGCTAGCAAACGGAGGTAAAACTTCTTTTTTTGATTGTCACCGTCGCTTCTTGCCACTTAATCACAGGTACAGAAAGAACATAAAAGATTTTTTTATTGGCAGAGTTGAAAAAGATGTTGCATCCTCGCGTCTTTCTGGTGAGAATTGCATGATGTATCAGACTACGGTAACATTGTGTTTGGCCTTCAATCAGGTAAGCAAAAGTTTCCTGGTTTTGGTTTGACCTATAATTGGGTAAAGCGAAGTATCTTTTAAGAGCTTCCTTATTGGAAGACCAATCTGCTCCACCATAACCTTGACGTCATGCACATAAAAAAGAACGTGTTTGAGAACATTTTCAACACCGTCATGGATGTGAAGGGGAAGGCAAAAGATAACATGAAGGCTAGATTGGATATAACTTTATACTATAACCTTAAAAATATGGAGTTGGTTTATGATGAGTCACATGTCGCAAAACCAAGGGCAAGCTTCGTGTTAGAGAAAAACGCACAACTGCTAATCTATAAATGGCTTAAGAGTCTGCGTTTTCTGGATGGACATGCATCAAACATATCAAGGCTAGTTAATATAGAGGACTGCAGATTATATGGAATGAAGAGTCATGACTGCTATGTGTTTATGCAAACACTCATCCCATTAGCTTTTCGTGATTTATTGCCAAAAGGAATATGGGATGCACTGACGGAGATTAGTCATTTCTTCAGAGATATATGCTCCAACAAGTTGAATGTTGAGCACATTGCGAGGCTTCAAACGAATATCATCAAGACACTATGCAAATTTGAGATGATATTCCCTCAATCATTTTTTGACTCAATGGAGCATCTCCCTATACATCTACTGTTCGAGGCAAAAGCTGGAGGACCGGTCCAGTATAAATGGATGTACCCATTCGAACGGTTAGATATTACAGTTGCAATGTAATTCATATATAAAAGTATTTTCTATGTTTTTCTTAATTGAAATACTTGAATTGTAATGCAATGGAGGTACTTGTTTAATCTCAAGAAAAAAGTTAAGAACAAGGCGCATGTTGAGGCTTCGATATGTGAGGCCTATATTGTTGAGGAGATCTCAACATTTATCTCGTACTACTTCGAACCTCATCTGAGAACAAGAATCAATCGCGTTCCACGGCATGATGATGGCGGTGAAGTGCCTTCCAGTGAGAACTTGTCAATATTTTCCAATACTAGACGACCTACACCTAAAAATGCCATAAGAGGAAGATATTTGTCGGAAATAGAATTCAAACAAGCACACAACTACGTTCTATTTAACTATGATGAGCTGAGACCGTTTATTCAGTAAGTTTATATATGTGTAATACTAATTAAACTTTGTCAGTAATATACTGTTAATTATATATTGTAATATCATACACTCATTATCACTTGCAGGCAGCATCGACAATATTTGCTCTCTAATAACTCACAGTTGACCAAATCCCAGATCTTTTAATTACAAGATGAACAATTCGCCACGTGGTTCAGAACACATGTAAGCACTATCACAAACACATTCTAACTATAAAATTACTGGACGTATGCATGTCATAACGAGATTCAAGTTCATTTACTATTTATTGATGTACATAAAATATATACAAGGTTTATCAAATGGGAAGAAGTGCGCCTAAGTCATTGTCTTCACTAAGCCTCGGGCTTGCAAGAAAAGTTAAGTGCTACAACGGGTATTTTGTCAATGGATATGTATTCCATACTAAAGAATACGGGCAAGGAAGAAAGATATACAACTGTGGTGTTTATGTTAAGGGATCCACTAGTAGTGAGTTAGAAGTTGACTACTATGGTAGATTAGAAGAGGTCATCGAACTACAATATCATAGCGAGCAGAATAAAATGTTTTTATTTAAATGCTATTGGTATGACACGATTGATAGAGGAATCAGAGTTGATCCGCACTGTGGTCTGGTTGAAATCAACTCAAAAGCTAGACACCGCAACATAAATGATGTCTTTGTTTTCGCAAAGCAATGTCAACAAGTTTATTACACATACACCCCTTCATTTAGAAAGGATCGATCAAGAGTTGATTGGTTGTCCGTTGTAAAAAAGAAACCACGGGGTCGTGTTGAGGTTGTTCAGGATGAGAACGAAGACACAAGTAGTGTGCAAGATGAAGTCTTTCAAGTTAGTGAGTTGGTTGAACCATATCGAGTTGCTCCTTCGATTGAATTGGAAGAAAATTCAAATTTTCGTGTTTTCGATGATAGTCTTGTTGATGTTGACGTAGAGGAGGTGAACGTTGTTTTGAGCTCTAGTGGACAAGCAAATGTCGATGAAGAAGATGATATTCATATTGAAGAATGCGATGAAGATGATGACTATTCAATTGATGACGACAAAGAAAAAAATTCTGACTAACTATCAAAACGAAGCCCTGTGTAAAACCCTTCTGTTCATGTAATTTACATTATGGATGATATATTTTGTAACAAGAAATATTTTCCAGCTTATTGTATTTTAAGCACTATTGCTATTGTTTTGTGTGATGGACAGTTTATTATTCAAGTTTTTGCAGGAAGGTAAATAGGAAATACAAACACAACATTTCTTATACATTGAACATTCACCGACATCAATACCGACGGACCACCGTTCGTCAGCATCTCACAGAGAGATCGAAAATAATTACAGCAAAATGCCACAATCACTGACGTCAATACTGACGGACCACCGTCCGTCGGTATCTTATAGAGAGTTCGAAAATAATTACAGCAAATTACCACAATCACCGACGTCAATACCGACAGACCACCGTCCGTTGGCATCTCACAGAGAGTTTGAAAATAATTACAGCAAAATGCCACAATCACCGATGTCAATACCGACGGTCCGTCGTCTATTGGCATCTCATAGAGAGTTCGAAAATAATTACAGCAAAATGCCACAATCACCGATGTCTATACCGACGGAATACATCCGTCGGTAATTTGTCAGTTCATTTTTTCTTCTCCTCCGTTTTTCACCTCAAAATTTCAATTTTTTTCCTCTCTTCAATCCTTCAAGCCTTTCACCTAGAATCTCTTGCAAGATTTGTTGTTGTGAATCTTCATCACATTAAAAGGTATGTGTTTTCTTCTTCTTTATTTTATTTAATTTTATTTTTAGTTATTTTTATTTTTGTTGTTTTGGTGTATTTTTTTGGATTGTAGATAAAGTTTTGAATTCAACACATTATTAAGGTATGCATATTTCTTTCCTAAAGTCTATAATTTGTTTTTTGAATTTTTTCAATATTTTTTATTGTTGTGTTGGCATAATTGTTATTAATTAATTTGTTGTTAATGTTGAATTTAACTTAGAATTAGTAATTGAATATGTTAGAATATTTAGTAATTTTACTCTATTATTGCATGATTTGTGTTTAATTATTTCCATTTATTTTAATTGTTAGTCTATAATTTTTTTTTAATTTATTGAATATATTTTATTGTTGTGTTGCCATAATTATTGATTAATTTGTTGAATTAATATTGTTAGTGTTGAATTTACCTTAGAATTAGAAATTAAATATGTTGGAATAATTAGTAATTTTACTCTATTATTGCATGATTTGTGTTTAATTATTTTCATTTATTTTAATTGTTAGTCTATAATTTTTTTTAATTTATTGAATATATTTTATTGTTGTGTTGCCATAATTATTGATTAATTTGTTGAATTAATATTGTTAGTGTTGAATTTACCTTAGAATTAGAAATTAAATATGTTGGAATAATTAGTAATTTTACTCTATTATTGCATGATTTGTGTTTAATTATTTTCATTTATTTTAATTCTTAGTCTATAATTTTTTTAAATTTATTGAATATATTTTATTGTTGTGTTGCCATAATTATTGATTAATTTGTTGAATTAATATTGTTAATGTTGAATTTACCTTAGAATTAGTAATTAAATATGTTGGAATAATTAGTAATTTTACTCTATTATTGCATGATTTGTGTTTAATTATTTTCATTTATTTTAATTCTTAGTCTATAATTTTTTTTTAATTTATTGAATATATTTTAATGTTGTGTTGCCATAATTATTGATTAATTTGTTGAATTAATATTGTTAATGTTGATTTTACCTTAGAATTAGTAATTAAATATGTTGGAATAATTAGTAATTTTACTATATTATTGACATAATTAGTATAGAGTGGGTCAATTAGTTGTGGCTATTGTGAGTATTTGCAGGTTTGTGGATTTGGGTAGTATACAGTATAGGGGAGGTGCTGTTGAATTTTTTTTGACATTTGCATTTTATTATATAATTGTTTATATAAAATTGGGTAGATGCGGAGAATGAAAACCAGAGCTACTCGTTCACGTCCGTTCGCAGCAAATTCGTCTAGCAGCGATGACGATATTTCCTTAGGTGCCTCTCAAGAAGAGGCACCTACATCACCTGCGTCATCAACCGATGCTGCTTCTTCTAGTACTGGTTCACAGCGCAGATGCGGCGTGCCTTCGCAGCGGAATCAATTTACTCGCAAGTACGAGACACAGTGGAAGGACGACCTTTCAATGTAAGTTTGTTAAGGTTTTTTTTTTTTTTTTAAAAAAAAAATTTAAAACATAATTTATGAAGTAATAACTATTTCATTAATTTTATTTATTTTCAGGTTCACAAACATTGAGGCCGCCCGAGTAATATCATCGGCGTTTAAATCGTCGATGGAAATTCCATTGTTTTAATGGAGTCAGATATCAAGGCATCCTAAATGAATGTCTCAAATCAATGCATGATTTTCCAGATTTGAGGTTAGTGTTAATATATAATTTTCAGCTTATTTTTAATAAATTATTAATATAATTGTAAATAAATTATTATTTTTTAAAATATTAAATTTTTATACACAGGATCGATTTTGCTGGGACAGTGAACATAACACTATTGTGAGGAGGGTCTGGAAAAATCACGCGGCAACCAGGTAACATCGAAAACAATACATTTTTTTTTTTAGAAAAAAATTTATGTTTTAAAATGTAATTTTTTCTTGCGTGAAGGAGGTTGCGTGATTTTTGGTACGAAGCCCAAAAAAGGGCAAAAAAATCAGCGAGGGATAGGGAGTTCCAAGGCTGGAACGATGTTGCGGTTTGGAGGGATTTCAAACTGATATACATCCCAGAAGATATTTGGTCGCACTATCTTCAGCATGTGATGTCGGAGCGGTTCACATGACGCTCACAGTCTGGTTCTGGCAACCGGAATCGGCCAATTCATGGCTCGGTGACGACGCACACCGGCGGTTCCATTTCGTTTGCTGCATATGCGAAACGGATGGTAAGATTAATTTAAATGAAATATTTTGTTCAATTAATTTGTTAATAAACTGCGAAACGTTTGTTGTTAATAAATTTTTTTCATTATAGGCTACGTCTTTTGGACGTGAGTCGAGCCCAATAGAGCTCTTTATGGAGACACACATGCGGAGTTAAGACCGCCAAAAAGGGGCGCAACAGTTCGTTGACAGTCGTGCTCAACATTTCATGGTATGTTTGTTCAATCATTTTATTTTATAAGTTATTATTATGTTTATTGAATTGAATATGATGATTACTTTTTTTATTTTCAGAAGACGTATAATAATCGGTTGAAGAAGAGATACGGAGACGATCCAACGACCCATCCAGAATTGTGGATTGTCAGGTGGACCTGATAAAAATCGGGTTTACAGGCTCTCCAACACTACAGTCGACAACTTGTGGTCGACCTGTAGTGCTTCAACCGTCGGGAGCTCCCAATCAATATTAAGCTCTCAATCTAAGAAGTTCGTGGCCTTGCAGCAACACACGACTCAACTCACCGAAAAGTACGACCACCTATCAGAGGCGTACACACAACTCAAAGAACAACAAAGAGCGGAGCCTGAACAACAAAGAGCGGCCTACGAACAACTTCGTGAAATGGTCATAAACATGTCACAAAGTGGAACATGTGCACCTAATCCTTTTTGGCTATATGACCAACAACCTCCTCCTCCACCACCTTTATATTAATTTTTAATACACATTGTTTCCCTTTAAAATTTTGTTTAATATTTTTTTGAAACACATTCATTTTGTAATGAATATTATTTAACTTTGATTTTTTGTTTTTGATGCTTAATATGAATTTTATTTGCATATTTGGTTTTTATTACCATTAATTTATATCATTTTATATTATATATTCTAAATAATTTAAAATAATAATAATAAAAAAAATTATAGAGGGATTTACCGACGGAATCAATCCGTCAGCATTAGACAGTAGCCGCGACCATCATCGATAAAATTACAGATGGATAAATTCAGTCGGTATTTTCATGACTCACCAACAGATTTACCGACGGAATTAACATCCGTCAGTATTTTTCAAGCGGGAAATTTTTTTTTGGCGCTCAAATTCCGTTTATAAAACCGTAAATGATATTTTTTTTCCGACCAATATAGCGACGGAATATGGAATTACCGACGAAAGATAAGCCGACAGACGTATTCCGTCGATAATTTAGTCAGTAAATAATTTACCGACGTACTCTCAATCACCCACTGACGAAATATGTTCGTCAGTAAAACTGTGAATTCTTGTGGTGTTAGCTAGATCAGTAGTTAGGATTTCGAATAATTGTTCAACCGATCGATTGGATTATTTATCCTCCTATATACTGTATGAGTTATGTCTATCCGATCTGATCTCTCAGTGAAATCTGTTGTTCAAACAAAGTGATAGAATAAATTACAAAAAGTTTTAAGAGATAATACTGATTATCAGTTTTTATTATTAGAAACGTGACTTAATTAAGGAGAAAGTGTCCAAAATAAAGAGTGCTAGGGTGGATTCTGTCCTTAACCTTCTCCTTAATTACAAGGGGATCATGACCCAGAGAGGATTTCTCACCTGGTGAAGCAGTTTCTGGTCTCAAGTCCAAACCTGGAGGCATGCAAAAATTTACAAGCCACGTAAACAGTACAAGATGAAGTGTAGAGTTGACCATTCCATGTATATATAGTAGCTAGAATGGCGACAGTTGTCCCTACCACTAACAATTACTTGAAATCAAAGAAAGAAATTAACAAATAACACCGCCATAATCGCTCTCTTTGATCTTCCCTTTTTTACTTAGTCTCTTCACATCCAGCAAATCCGCTCGTACAAGACTTGTTCAGCATCAAAATGTTTACTTTTTACCCATTTCAGTTTAAACAGCAACAACAACAATCACACGTCTCTCTATCTCTATCTCTCCCCAACCATTATTAATAATTTCCTTAATTTACATCTTCTCTCATTAAGCATTCCACCATCTTCTTTGATGTTAACAACATGACTCTCAAGGGAGGCACCAGCCAGGCTTGTGCTTCGTGCAAGTATCAAAGGAGAAAGTGCTCCTCTGAGTGTCCTCTAGCACCTTACTTCCCTTCTGAACAACCAAAGATGTTCCAAAATGCTCATAAGTTGTTTGGTGTACGCAAGATTCTCAGGATACTTGAGAATCTTGATTATCTCCAGAAGGAGGAAGCAATGCGTTCTATCATTTACCAAGCCAATATTCGTGACAGGTTTCCTGTTCATGGCTGTTTGGGCATCATCTGTCAACTGCATTTTCAGATTCGGCAGGTGGAAGAAGAGCTCCGTGCTGTCTACGCGCACCTTGAGATGTACAGGCAGCATCACCACCATCAGATTGCAGCCTTGACGGAGGATGTTCCCTCGCAATTAGAATTAGGAATGGCACTTCCTCAGCCTTGCTTGGCACAACAGTACTCGTACTCTATTAGCGGTAATATTGGTTGCAGCTCTGGTTACTTGGATTCTAATGATAATGTTGGGAATCAGCTTTGGAGTCAACATCCTTATGCTACTAACAATAACACCAATTACATGCCAATTATTCAGTCTCAGCTAGTTGCTTCTCAGCCACTATCTACCCAACAAGAAATTGTTCAAGATTATGATGAGATGCATTCATTTTTTGATACTATTGACGATAGGCAATCATATATAGAAACTAAAGAACCCTATGAGTCCAGGTATGTTTTCTTTTTCGATACTGTTGATGATAGGCAATCATAATTCGAAGAGATATTTGTTTAAAATGTGTAAAATGTATGGAAAAAATGTGCTTAAAGCTCTTCATCTTACATGTCCTAGCTTAATTTCATACTGGTTTCCATGTATGTTAATTTATGATGCAAATTTTATGATGTATGCATGCAGCTCAGAAGAATCGTTGAAGGACACTACACAATCCATGGAGCATGTTGCAGAGAATGAATTGAAGAGTGCCGCGGCATGTTTCAGTCTTACCAGTGTCAACTGAGTAGGAACTAGATAGCATTTTATTTCAGTTATATTACAATTTTTTTCCCTGTAACGGATTCCATAGAGTAAATTCCACAATTTTGAGGTTCTAATTTTTTATTATTATTATTATTGTTTAGGAGTCTGAGCATCCATAGTTTGATTTTATTTTCGTAAATTATATTCCCTTAATTTGTTTGATTTCAGCGACAGAATCCATAATCTCTTTCTGTGAATCAATATATATTATGAAGGTAAACGCTCTCCTACTTGATTACTAGTATGAATTTATTCTTCTTATAGTGACACCTATGAATTGTTGAAGCACCAAAGGATTACTATTTCTCTGATCAAAATATGAAGACACTAAGCACACCGCTGCTGTCTATAGCAGCGGAACCGCTGATGTTTCAATGACTGAGTTTTCCAGGTCTCTGAGTAGGTTGTTGTGGTTGCAGGGGCAAGTGCATGGCCAGTTCGAGGATTCAGGATTATGGTAGATGGATAATAAAGTGGTCGCTTTGAGTGAAGATGTTATGGTGTAAAGTTCCATGAAACAGATTCCAAAAGACGAGCAAAAGCTAACTTAATTAGTTGTTCATCAAATGGGGAGGAGGAACAGGATGAGAAAATACTGTGGATGGGATGTGCATTTGCGATATAGCCAATGAAAACGAGCAGCTCCTTTCTTCTCGCAGTCATCACTGTATCACAATTCATCAAAGTGAATCTTTCATAACATTGAGCAAGAACAGTGGTGGAAAGAGCACTACAAACCTGAGTTTGTCCAGAATATTCATCTGGGATTTTCTCTTCAGCCAATAATGCGTCCAACATCTGAAAGTACACCTGAAAGATCCAACAATTTAGCCGAGGAAACAAGGAAAGACGTTCTTTACTATATGTTTTGAGATCATGTTCCATGTAAAAGGAAGATCAAAATGCGGATAGATCCAAACATTTAGTAACTTTGGGGAGATGTGTTATGAGAGTTATGATGGCATTATCTTACAATCCAAGTCTATACTTATGATAGAGTACTGCAATGATATTCTGGTAGGCTCTGAAATCTAGCAACTGTAAACCACAGTCACAGCATATATTTGTTTCTTGCTGGGTCTCTCTTCTGTTCCTTCTCATCCATTTTAACATCTTCACCTCAGCTACACTTAGAAAGATGCAGCATATTTGAATTGGGACCACTACGAATAGGACTAAGTTTCCTATGTGTGAGACTTTCATGTTTTTTTCCGCCTATGTCAGCACATATATTCTCTTCTGTTGGACAGCATTTGATAAACGAAAATTTGAGTTTGGTGTTTCTTTGGTATTGGCATACATGGGAGATCATAGGTTGATTGGATTGGTTTGTTTCGCCTTGGTTAAAGATCAAGTTTTTACTCTTGAATTGTTCTTAGAGCTTTACTAAACCCTCACTGACCTTATGAATGCAAGGACGGATTAATCCGGATCTGCCATCCCTAGTGACTTAGTTTTCTTTAGATTTTTCTGACATGCACACACATTTTGGAACAGCAAGATTTCAAATTTTAAAACCATTAAAAGACGAAAAGGTTTAGAATCGGTTGAGCAGTGAAGTTAATAGAATTACTTTTCCTTTAAGAATATATGTTGTAATATAATTTCTTGATTGTCTAAGATTTTAAATTTATAAATAGGCTTGCAATTAGAAGTATAAATCATAAATGTAATGGAGAGGAAAGGTGTCTTGAAGAGAAAACACTCAACAAAACATTTCTTTTTCTCAAACATTCTTCTTGTTTTTTTTTCTTTGTTGTCTATAAACACCTACCACACTAATTTTCTTTGAACAAGTGATATTGTAGCTTGTTTTTTATTGTTTGACATGACTAATATAAACTTCTCAATTCAATGTCCTCGTTTGATAAATGACAATTATGAAATTTGATGTATTTATGTGAAAGCTTATCTAGGTTTTCAAGATGTATGGGAAATAGTTGATAAGAGTTTTGAGGAGCCTACGAAAGGAGTAATGTTGACTTCATCCCAAAGAAAGGTCGTGCAAAAAACATGAGTGAAGGAAGGATCAACAAGCACTAACAGTCATCCATCAATGTCTAGATGATATCATTTTTGAGATAGTGGCCAATGCAACAATTACCAAACAAGCATGGAAAGTTTTGCATCAATCAAACCAAGAAGTTGACAATATCAGAAAGGTATGCCTACAAAAGTTATGAGGTGACTTTGAAAAGCTATATATATTTGAATCAGAGAGTATTTCAAATTACTTTGCTAGAGTATTAGTCATTTACAATTCAATGAAGAGATATGAGGAGTAGATGGAGGAAACACGCGTGGTAGAAAAGATTTTACGCTTGCTGCAAAAGAAGTTTCATTATGTGGTAGTTGCGATAGAAAAATTGTAAAATGTGGACTTTTTGACAATTCAATGACTCATATGAAAATTATAAGTCCTTGAAGAAATAGTCAATGACGTTTAAGATGATACGGGTGCACAAACACATGGCTGAATTGAAATAAATCAACTTGGATATGTGAAATGTGTATAAAAATTAAATATATTATTTTGGTATACTTGTTAATATAGAAGAGGCATCGAGAACTATGCAGCACCAAAGAGCTACATCGAGAGTTTCACCAACAAATAGGTATTTAACACCTCAATCCTTTTATTTATTAAGTTTTAAAGATTCAATGAATTTTCAATGTAGAAAAGTGTTTTGATTTCACATAAAAAAAATAAAATTAAAGCGATGGAATTAGCCAATAATGGGACTAGTGCCTAGTAATGAGTAAATGAATTAGCTTCTCGATAATGAAACTAGTGATCGAAATTGAGCAAAGAAATTAGCTTCTAGGTAGTGGGATTAACGCCAATAAAGGACAGAGAAACTAGTTATCCAGTAATGGAACTAGTGTCTAGGAAATAGACAGAGAGATTTAACTACCTAGTGATGGGTCATTTTTAGAAATGGGAAATGAAAGTAAACACCCAGAAAGAAGTGAGTATACCCGGAAATGGGTTAGTAATATTGGGTCGAGAATGACCTGAATTTATAATGTGCTAGTTAAGATGAATTGATTTGTAAAAGAAATTGTGGATGATGACATGATAAAATTGAAATGTAATGTTAAAATTGTTCATCTTGTTTGATTAACCTATTAAGTAACTTTATCTCATTATGTGATACGATGAACTGAATTTTAGGTATCGTGCAACCACAAGCAGATTGATAGATACTTAAGATCCCTTTTGTTAAATTAAATGAACATATAAACTATATCTCTTTTATAATGTAAATCTAGCATATAATAATGAGAATCCTTATGCTTACCAAACTATTTAAACTAGAATATGTTAAAAGATATTTGTGACATTATAATCCTTTTGTTGTGATAGAATTATGAATGTATGTGATTCATCTATGATGTTTTTTATTATAAAGTGCATATTGATGTACTTGTAATAAAAGAATTATAATGGTGGAAAAGTTGAAAGATGAGAATTAGAGATACCCTCATCCATTAATATGATAAGTCCAGGATGATTGAAAAATATTTAAGTTATGATTTGATGGATATTGAAGAGATACAAGTTATAGTCGATAGCATGGGATATTCTAGTGTAAAAGAGATTGTCAAAATTTCAGTAGATTTTCATAATTAGAAATGTAAATTCTTGAATACAAAAAACAATTCACCTATTAAATAGAATAATTATAAGGGAATTATGTGGAAATTGTGTCAAAATATTGGGGTTGTTACATTCTTTCTCTCTCTAAAGGGAAAAAAAAGCCTAAAAAAACTCTCCTTGTTGAATAGAACTATTGACACCAAGATTAACGAGTTTCATCGTCGAAAAGTGGATGTTTATCAACCTTCACTTTTTACCTGTCGTAAACTAGCAAGTCTCTCTCTCCTATCTCAAGTTCAATGACTAAATGCAAGACTAATGAAGTTTTGGATCAAACTATTCAATCTTCAAACTTAAAGGACCAAACATGATTTTTTTGCGAAAACCCCAGAGAGCAAATTTGTGGAAAAGGCATTGACACTCAATTATTATTATTATTATTTTTAAATGGCCTCCTAGTTGTTTTTTTAGACAATTTCATTTCTTTTATTTCCAATTATTTACAAACAATATAATCAAATTATTTCTTGTAACATTTAGCATTAAGACAATTGCGGGATACTTTTTACATCAAGTCAACTATGAAACAAATCTTCAATCTCAATTCTTGATCAATACAACATTGAAGTATCCAATTAAAAAGAAAGAAAATTCAAAGACTAAAAGAAAAAAAAACCGATAGAAAATTTAAAGACCAAAAGAAAAGAAAAACCAGAGTTAACATCTTTTTTTTTTTAAAAAACAAAAAGCTGTTATTGTTCATTACTTTTAAATTTGGTCATTTTACCTTCAATTTCTTGTAAATAACTATATTGATTTTGTTTTTATGAAATTAAAAACCAACCATATATCGAAATGGTTTTAAAAGCTTGCGACAATAATATAAAAAACAAATCAAAATAAATAATGAACAAATCAGCACAACATAAAATTATGAAATTCAAAAGATAAAAAAGAAAAAAAAATTATAAAATAAATAAAATAAAAAATAAAAAATATTATTCTAATTGTCTCATAATCAGCAGTGAATTATTGAAACTCTTTCAGTTTTTTTTCTTTTTTTCAATGTTAATATTAATGTTGTGATTGAGATTTCCACGTGTAATTAACTATAGCAACAATTCCTGTCTTATAATGTAGAACATATCACAAACTGAAGGGGTGCTAAAGAATAAACGACAAATCTTTCACCTCACTTAACGTCAGCAAAATACAAGCTGTCAATTAGAAGCAGCTTTGCATGACATTTTCACTCGATGAAGTTAAACGGAGAGTCTAGAATATTATTGTTTAAAGTATTTTTTAACGTCAGTAAAATATGAATATTATTTTTTAGATTATTTTTTATTTTTAAAAATTATTTTTAATATTAACATATTTAAAAAAATTTTCAAAATTTAGCCGATCCTATTTTAAAACACAATATCAAACAAGGCTTACTCTACACGCCTCACCCCCTCCTCTCAGTTCTACAACGATGACAAGTCATGATGACACCGCAGCAACAACGCACAGAAAAGGAAAAAAAAAAAAAAAACAAACGGTAATAAAAAATAAAAATAAAGATGGTTTAAATAGGTGGTATTGTTTGGAAATCGTGTTTCTTTAAAATTTAATTTTTTTATTTAAAATTAATTTTTTATATTTTCATATTATTTTAATATACTACATTAAAAATAATTTTAAAAAATAAAAAAATATTATTATAATATTTGTTTTTTAAAAAATCACTTTCTAACCTTAATAGTGAGAAACTCTCAGACACCCTAAAGCTAAACAGCAAATGGTTCTCTACAGTAGCGAGCATATGGATTCAGTGCACCAGCGGTTCTCTCTACACCTTCTCCATCTACAACCAATCAACACTCGACACCGTATCTGTTTTTAAGGATATCGGTGCCACCTGCGGAGTCCTCTCTGGTGTTCTCTACACCTCTGCCACGTCCTGGAATCAAACCAGAGTTCGTGGTGGGCCATGGGTTGTTCTCTTGGCTGGCGCGATTCAGTGTTTCGCGGGCTCTTTTTCTACGGGGGCTGCTGTTACTGGTTTGATTCCTCGACCACCGGTTGCGGCGATGTGTCTTTTCGTGTTTGTAGAGTTTCTTTAACACCGCTGGTGTTGTCACCTCTGTAAGAAATTTCCGTCACTTTAGTGGCACTTCCGTTGGCATCATGAAGGTAATTAAGCTACAATTAATTTCCACTAATTGTTTCATTTCTAGACATGGAAAACAGGGACTGACTTGGTCTCCATCCGTAAAACCAAAATATAACCACAGAGTTCGATTTTTCTTCTGGTTTTTGGTTATTGTTTGACACGAACCAACCCTCTTTCTCTAATGTGGTGGTTTGTGAGAATCTACGAGGTTGATGAAGGGGATATTGAGAAGAAATATCTTGATAGTTTGTCGTTGATTGTCGCAGCTTATCTTATGAGTGTTATAGCATTGGAAGACTTGTTTGGTTTCCAGTTGTTAGGGCGTCTAATTTCCTTTGTCCTGCTCTTGGTGTTGCTTGGTTTCGCCTCTTTTCCTTGCCATTAAAGCTTCGAGAAAGAGTTCTCGTGTAATGGATGAGTCTAGGCTGCTTGTCAGAGAAGACAGATTTGCTTATCGTCGGTTGCCTAACGACAATGAAGTTGATTTGGATACCAATGAACAAGAACAGAATCTTTTGCAAGCTGTGCGAACTGTGGATTTTTGGATTTTGCTTCTTGCCATGGCCTGTGGTATGGGTTCGGGACTTGCCAGAATATAGTTTTGATATCAAGAAAATGCGAAATAATTCATATAAATCTATTTCTTTAGTTTTAGTTATAGAATATAATATCAAGAAATGTAAAATCTTATCCTAAGTAATATATATATATATATATCCATTCGGTTTTTAAGTTAAATAATTCCATATTCCTACTATATGAAATATTATCCTATCCTCTCATTACAAACACGTATCTTAATTTATATACCTCCATTTGTGTATATATTTTCTTAACGTATTAAATACATATTTTAATAGCCACATGTTATGTGGTTTTAAAAAATCCTTGGTCACCAACTTTGGCTTCCCTTGGTCATTAAATATTTTTATACTTTTATTAGTTTTTGGTGAGAATAAAAAATAATAATATTTGATTGATCGTCTTGAAGGCAAAAAGAAAATATTATTGTCTTCTATTTCTATTTGGGACCCTTAGGTCGTAAAACTACATTACAATCACCATATATACTTTTAGTTTTATATGTGCACACATGCATAACTTTATAAATAAAAGAAGAGTTTAAATTGCCTTTGTTAAGAATTGAACCTAACATTCTTAACTAAACAAGAATAACCATTACCCCTAGGCTACTGTGCATTCTTTATACATATTTTGTTCCACACACACGTATGTAATTTATGATTTGTTTTAATTAATTTTTATTCAAGTGTTCTTTTATTTTTAGATTATACAAGTGTGATGCATATCTAGAAATATTATAAAATTGATCCTATTATTGTGATAATAAATGTCTAAAATTAGTGTTATTAACATTGATTCACCGATTATCCTAATAGATCTCGTTGCCTCAATTGCCTCTACTAACTAACTCTATTCTTGTACATGCTCAACATAGAGAAAAACCTAAAAAGTTCAATGCTGTGGACTTTAAGAGATGACAACAAAAATTGTTATTCTACTTGACCACTTTGAATCCTATATAGTTTTCTACTAGAGGAGGCTCCAATTCTTAATGAAAAAGAATTGTATTTAACCAAGATTGATATGGTAAAAACATGAAAGCACTCAAATTTTATATGTAAGAATTTTATTCTTAATAGGGTGGACAACACTCTATATAACATATATAATCCAATTAAAACTGCTGAAATATTGCGAGGGTCCTGGATAAGAAGTATAAGATTGATGATGTTGGCATGAAAATATTTATGGCTTTGTTCATAGCATGTAAGGACATTATGCTAAGGACATGCAAGGACATTATGCTAAGGACTATTCTTATCGTAAGTGGAAGAATACACAAGCCAATATGGTTCAAAGTGTTGATGACAAAGATATAAAGCTTGTTGTGGTTGTGTTAGAAGTGAACTTGGTGAACAATCCTAAAGATTGGTGAGTTGATATTGGAGTCACTTATCTTACATGTTCTAATAGGAAGAGTTTTTCTAAGTATATAGCAACTGGTGATCAAAAGTAATTGTTTATGGGTAACTTTTTTATGTGCAAGATCCTAATGTATAGAAATATGGTGTTAAAAATGATATATAAGAAAGAGATGACTCTAAACAATGTGGTTTATGCTTATGATATTCAAAAGAATCTTATTCTTGCCTCACTTTTATCAATGATTGTATAAGATATTGTTATGTCTATTTGCTAAGAAGCAAATAAGAGGCCTTGAAAGTATTCAAACATTTAAAAACAAGATTGAAAACAAATTTAGTAAGAATATGAAGGTGGTAATAAGTGATAAACATGGAAAATATGATTCATTTTTTAATGAATTTTGTTCCGAGCATGGCCTTATCCATCAAACTGAGGCTCCTTATACACTCAAAATATGGTATTGTTGAACGTAAGAACTAAACGCTGAAAGAAATAATAAATTCTATATTGATAAGTTTGAAACTACCTCAAAACTTATAAGAAAAGCTATTTTATCAGTAAATTATATTATGAATAAAATACCCCTTAAAAAAAATTAGATAAGACACCATATGAATCATAGAAGGGTAGAAAGACTATCATTTAAATATATGAAAGAGTGGGGACGTCTAGCCAAAGTTATGGTTCCTCTATTAAATAAAGTCAAAATAGGACCTAAAACCATTGATTACATGTTCATAAGATATGCTAACAACAGTATCACTCATTCTTTTCTTATACATAAGTCAAATAATTTATATATATTCTTATTAATATAACAATTGAATCTAGAAATGCATCATTTAAAAAAAAAAAAAATTTCATGAAAAAATGTATAAGAAATAATGCTACTAAAAGAGCTAATAAGTCCATTAATAGTGATCCTTAAGAAGCTAAGGAGAAAGAAAAATCTAAAAGAAGTAGAAGGGCTAAAATATCTAAAACTTTTGGTCTTAATTTTATAACTTATCTATTAGAAAATGAGCCTCAAATATATATATATATATTAAAAATCAATATCAACTCTATAAGCATTATTATGGAAAAAGCCCATCGACAATGAGACATAATCCATAATACAAAATCAAACATAACAATTAATGAATCCTCTTCTTAAAAATAAATCATTGAAGTGTGAATGAGTATTTAAGAGGAAGATAAAAGTTGATGGATTTATTCAAAGCTAAACTGGTAGTAAAGAGTTACAAGTAAAGGAAGGCTTGGACTATTTTGATACTTACTCACCAATTACAAGAATAATGTCAATTTATATTTTAATCATTATGGTTTTGCTTAACAATCTTGAGATATACTAAATTGATGTTAAAATTGCTTTCGTGGATGAGGTCTTAGATGAAGAAATATACATGGAACAACCAGATGGATTTAAAGTACCAGGATATGATATGCATGTTCGTAAGCCTGTTAAATCTTTGTATGCTTTAAAACAAACACTAAAAATATGGTATGAAAAATTGACAACGTAATGCTATCATATAGATTTCACATTAATGAATATGATAAATATGTTCAAGTAAAAAAAATATAAATATAACATATATTGTTTGTATATACATTAATGATATACTAATCTTGGATGGTAATACTAATATCATTAAGACTATTAAAAAAATACTAATTAATAAGTTTGATATAAAATATACGAGTGTAACATATGTGATTTTAGGAATTAGAATTTCTAAAATACATGATGGCTTAATATCATCTCAATATCATTATATTGATAAGATTATTGACAAATTTGATAAAAAAAAAAAAAAAAAGAACAATATAGATAAAAAAATCAATTGATATAAATCAACATCTATAAAAAAAAATATTGGTGATAAATATCTTAAGTAAAATACTCATGTATCATTAAAAGTTTTATGTATCCCATGAATTACACTAGACCAAACATAACATATACCTTTAACAAATTGAGTGCATATAAGTAACCCTAAAAAAGATTATTGGAAGGCCATTATAAACATTCCTGGATATTTGAGATACACCTTAAAATATAAAGCTATATTGCACAAGATATCTAATTGTACTTAAATGGTAATTGAAATATCTTATTCTAAAAAATCAAAATCTATAAGGAGATTTATCTTTACCATTAATAAAGTTACAGTATCTTATAAATCCTAAACAAATATGTATAACTAGATCCATTATGGATTCTAAGTTTATAGTTGGAAAAGATGCAAAATGGCTATGAAACTTTTTAAAAGATATATGAAGTTAGCTAAAATCTATGCTTATATATACATGGCGATAGTCAATATACAATTGGTCAAAATATTATGTGTAATAGTGAATCTCAAGACTTTTGTCAAAGATATAATATCGTATAATAATTACTCTCAAATTGAATTATCTTTATTAATTACATAAAATTAAAGGATAACATCATAGATCCATTTATAAAAGACTTAACAAGAGAGTGAGTTGATAAATTACCAAGAAAAATGAGACTAAAGTCTATATTTAAAGAATTCACAAGATGTCAACCCAATCTAATTGATTAAAGATCCTAGATTTATGTTCAAAAGGACAACCATGTCTTGTATCAGTTTAATAGAAGCGTTCTTATCCATTATTATGATGAATAATATTGCACGAGGTGAAAACTAGAATAAGTTAAGCTTTTAATGATTCTTCTAGCTTGATAAATTTAAGTGGAGTATTGTAGGATACTCTTAATAAAAAATCACTTGATGAATTTGAAATTAAATCACTTCTATAAGAATTGAAAATCCTAAATTCTTTAAAGCACTCATAGAAACCAGGATATGTTTGAGATTAAACTGAACACAATTGTGAAAACAAAAATTATACAAAGAAGAATCATGTGATCTTTATTGTTTAGATATACATGAAAGGCTAAATAGTTTAAGAAATTATGGTCATTGCTTAGCTAAGTAAATTCGATAGTTTTCAGTAGAAAAGATTCAAAGTAAAAAAACTACCTAACCCAAGACAAATACTTTAAAACAAATACTTTTCATTGTTATCTCTCTTGTGTCTACTTCATGGTTTATTTTGATCAAACAAAATTCATATTAAAGATTGTTGGGTGAGTGATAAATTTAATTTTAAATAGATTTGTATCTTTTTGAAACAATATTAGTGTATGTTAAAATAAATAAATAAATAATTTTATTTTCAAATGATAAAACTATAATAAATTGTTAGAATGTTTATTAAAGTTGAATTCTTTTTTTATGTTGATTCATATATGTTTTATATGTATTTATAGAAACCAAATCAATCACATCTCATATAAGGTAATTCATTATATGATATAGTCAGTTTTTAAAATTTTATTTGTACTTCTAAATACATAATTTCATTATCATTGGAACAAGCATTATTTTAGTTGTATATATTATTGAATAAACTAAAAGATATGGAAAGAGAAAACAATGTCAATTACTATATATGCAGACTAAGTTGCACTATGGATTGCGTTGTTTCATATAAATAATTTTATTTTATTTTAATCATTTAACTTTATTTCTTTGCAATCTTGTCCTTCCAAGTTATGTTAGCATGTTTTTGTGTGTTGAGAGTTTTTTCTTTTTCATGTTGTCACATATGCGAAATATGAAATATCCAAGAATATTTCAACACTAAATTAAAGATTAAATTTATCAAATAAAATCTTAGGTTGTAGTTAAGAAAATAAACTTAAAGAATTATGACCAATATAAACAATAAAACAAAACATACCCTATTTTTATTTTAACATGGAAAACTTCAAATTGATCCTTAAGTGTTGGTTTATGTATTTTTGATCCATGTTATTTTAAGCATTTTATATTTTGATTCAAAATTTTATTTTTCACATTTAATCCCTACATGTTGAGAAAGGAGAGAAAATTATAAAAAAAAAAAATTAAAAAGAGAGAAAGTGCTAACAACTCTTTCTTTTATATGTTAGTTCATGATTTTTTTTTTTTATTAAGTGTAAACACTATCTTTTTATTTTTCAATTAAAAAAATCATAATACTCGAAAATATATCCATAATGTCGATACCTTCTGCTTTAACATTAGAAAATTAACCTACCTGCAATGATGCACTATTTATATAAAACTAGTACAAGAATTCCAAAAAATTAAAAAAAAAATGAATGTTGAATTTGATGGGAGAGCATATAAGCATATTGTAAGCTTGACCTTACCTTATGTATAATGCTGAATTTTCTCTTCTATCTACGGAAGGTTAGCTAATTTATTATAATTTATGGATTTGAATTTCTAACATGCATTAATTTTAGCATTTATAGTAGTGATATATATATATATATATATATATATATATATAATTATTTATCTTATATAATGAAAAATATTTAAAATAATGTTTCTTAAATAAAACCCATTTAACTAAAAAAAATAATAAATCATTTCAAATACATTTTCACAAGGGTAGTTTGATGAAAATCTAGTTTTTTTTTTTATTACTCATGTGTAAATAACATATCAATATGTTAGTTTAGATGATTTTTGTTTTTTTTTTTAAAATACATATTGAAGATAATGTGTGTGTATATAAAGTTGAATAAATGACTAGTGATTGGGAACATGATGCAAACCGCGTTTCTAAAATTTTTTTTTTTTTTTGTTTAAAATAATTTTTTTTATGTTTTTAGATTATTTTAATGTGCTGATGTCAAAAATAATTTTTTTAAAATAAAAAAAATCATTTTAATATATTTTCTAAATGAAAAGCACTTTAAACCGCTATCATTACTACAATTCCAAACATGCCCTAAATGTGGAATGTTGATGTGAATTTTTTTTTTACTAATTTGTGATAACAAAACCAATCACAAAGTGCCATATGTTTAACCTTTTAGTAAAATTTCTCATTGTTATAACAAAAAAAATTCATGTTATAACCTTTAGATTAAGCCCTTTTTTTAAAAGAGTAAACCAAGAAGAAAATTTTATCAATGTACATGAATTTAATTAAATTTTTATTTACACTTTCATAGCCTTTCACTAAAGTCAAGTCCTTACATGGTAAAAATATTGAAATAAACTAAAAGGGTTCCAATTTTTACTGTAATTTTATTATTTTGCACATATATTCATTGTTGTTATGGTTTGGAATAATAAAATAATGATTTCGCCTCTATAAACATAACATAATTGGCCTTGGGAGCAAGGGTATGATAGTCTTTTTATGTTATTATTTACATAATAAAATTACTTACATGCCCTTACAGATAAAAATTGAAACACTAGTATGTATGACACTTTCAACCTTTTCTTTTTAGTTACAAAGTAAAATAACCATAATGCTCTTTGATCATAATCATTTTGTATATATATATATATATATAAACAACCACCCTTAAATAATATGAAAAAAATGAAAATTAGATATGCTAAGATACATTGCAAGTAACCCTTAAAATGAAAGACCATAGTGAGCCAAGTCTTCTAAATGTTAATCAATAACAACATTGAATTCATGCATGGGAAGAAAATTGAAAAGCTCAAGTCAGCCTACCACAAAATGAAGGAAATCGAGACTCCTATCCCGAACAACCAGAAAAAAAAACGCTCATGAATTGGTTCCTCTCGTTGGTGGTGCTTTTTCACCCTACAACCTTACTTTGCTAGTGATTAAAAAAAATTATGCTTACAAATGTTTCAAGTAATTAATTAATACTTGGTTTAAATTCTATTAATATGTTTTTTTTAGATATAAAATGATTAATAAGGAAATTCCACATGGTACAAATATTTTACTTATATTTTATTAACAAACACTAAGTTATGTTGATGTAGTATTTTACTTTTCATCCTCTTAAAAATCACCATGGATTGGAATAGTCAAATTTTTTAAAATTTTCAACTTGGTCTTTGAACTTCTTTTTTTGACAATTGAGCTCTTCTAAGCTTAAATTAGCATCCAATTGCTTTTTTTTTTTTTTTTTTTTTAAGAAAATATTGAATTGAAAGATAAAGGACTAAAGTGCAAGGACGGGTGAAATAGATGGTGTCTTACAATTCATTTAAAAAGTTCATTTTAGTCTCCCTTTTTTTTCAGCTATTAAATGACCAATCCCTTTAGTTTCCTGAAATTCAATTTTAGTGCTAAACTTCATTTCTCTTATTTTTTTAATCCTTTTTTTACAAGAAAGGAGAGGGAGGCTTACTAGATTCTAGTGTAAAGATAGAAATTCATCATGATAACTATTTCAACCACAAAAATAATTGACTTTGATGTCAGTAGGTTCAATTTCATTATAGAAGTTTAACCTATGTGTTTTTTTTTTTCCTTCTCCTTGCCCGAGGAGATAGATATTGCTGTAAGAATAATTTGGCTATACGACATCGAAAGAGGCTATACGCGGCGTGAGAGCAATGACCTAGAAAGCAAATCAAACAAAGTATCATAAAGTGAGCATCTTATGCTTATATTTAATTAATTTTAAAACAAAATTTCTTTAAAAATACATAAATTTAACAAAGAACGATAAATAAAAAGACCAGAGATAACCCGAATTATTTTCAAAATCAATGAAAAATCCTGTAGGAAATAAAAACAAAAAATAATGGAGCCCATTCTCCGATTAAATAAATGTTTAAGGATGAAACTAAAAAAATATCGAGCTTTTAAAAGGGGGGGAAATCAAACCAGAATGGATGTCCTAAACCTAAATTAATATCTCAGACTCACAACTCATTAAATCTTAGAACCTAACTTAATTAAGAATTTCAATTCCCAACTAATTTAACGTTGAAAGATAAGACGACAAAAAAAAATATCAATTTAAAAAGTTTATCAAAGTAAAGAAAATAACAATCAAAATAATGAGAATAAATTATTATAGTAAAAAAATTAAAGGAGGATTAAATCATAAAAAAATCAATTTTAAAAATGATCTTAAATAAAAAAAATAGCAACCAAGAGAATGAGAACCAAATCTAACATATTAAAAAATAAAAAGAAGATGAAATTGAATTTTTTTTTTAATTTTATAAATTATTTCAAAGAAAAGAAATAGTAATCAAAAGAACATGGACCGAATTTAAAAGCAAAAAAAATTGAACAATTGCACATAAAAATCGAGGAGAAAAGATAAAAAAGAAAAAGAAAAAAAAAGGCCGTCTACATCAAATTGAAGGTCCGTTGACCACACGCGCTGCCTATGCATGAAGAGGTCATCAAGGAGATTCCAATACTGCCTCAAAAGCTCGCGTTTGGCCGCTCGAAAAGCACGACTACTACCCATGTGTTGATACGTGCAACAAACACATCAACCACTTTGTTTTTAATAAAATTTATGTTCATTAAATTACCAAATCACCTATTTCGTGAACTTGATAATTACAAAAAAAAATATATGATAGAAAGATGAAAACGCCACTTAATGCAAGTTAAAAAATAATAATTTAATTTTAAGGATAATATAGTTATTTAATTTTGTTTTAAGTAAAAATACAAAAATATCTCTAGATGCTATTTTTAATTTTTTTGTTTTTAAAAATAATTTAGTTATTTTATTGTGTAAACATAATGTACAAAAACCAATTTATTCCCTAGTAATATAATAATTACAAATGGATCAAATGAAAAAAAAAAAACTTTATTATCCCAACTACAAGTTATTTGATTTTGCTATAAAAAGGTGGATTAGTAATTATATTATTTCAATCTGGAGCGTAAGTGTTTTACTGATATTTTTAGTTTTTATTTTATTTTAATTTTGTAATTATAATTTGTAATGATAAAACCAGTATTAATTAGAAATTACCATCCCAACCCAGAATAAAATCAACCAAGCTAAAATTATCTTATCGAATATTATATCATCATTCAAATACCTAAGAAATGAAGGATTTTTTTTTTTTTAAGAAAAAAACCCAAATTGAACACCCAATATAAGCCCTGGGTTAAAAAAGGTAATAACCCTCCAACAGAAAAACACTCCCCCAAATTCGCAGGCTATTGTCCCCACATTCTCCTTCTTCCTTCTCTCGACAGACACCCTCCAACTTCACAATCACAAGTCCTTAGTCTCCCTAATTTTTTTTTCTTTTTCCACCTCCAATAATAAATATTAGGGCATTATTAAGCATTAAAAATCACAAACATAATTATAATAATACTAATTTAATTATTGGATGGATGATGGTTAGGACCTTAGGTCCTCCATCTCTCCCTCTCTCTGCAAACATCGAGGATCGTCTACATGTAATCCTACATTAACTAACATAAACCCTCTCGATCTCTCCCTCCTTAACCATGTCTCGGGAACAACCCTCGCCTTCACCGATCTCCCAAAACGACGCCCAAACTCCTCTAAACGACGACGCCCAAGCCCAATCCCAAACCCCGCCTGTTAACAGGAGAAATCGGCCGTCGCGAGCTTGTACAATAAGGGCGGCGGCGAGGCTGCAACAGCAGGCGGTGATCGAGCGGAAGCAGAAGCCGAAGAAGCAGGAACAGCAACAGCAGTTAGACAAGTCTTCGGTGCAGCAGAAAGAGCAATGCAGTGGTGGAAGTAGCAAGATCGTGACGCAGCTGGTGGCCCCTCCTGAGCCGGCACAGTTGCCGAGGTGGAGCCTCCGCTCCATGTGGGAATTAGCTTCAGTACTCCATTTTTTAAATGTAAGTTTTTTTTTTTTTTTGGTTTTGGGGTTTTGCTAATTTCTTGGAGACTTTGATTTGTTTAGAAAAAAAATATCATTAAAATTGTTGATGGTTCAGGTATTTAGGCATCTATTGAATATAACAGTGGAGTTCTCAGCTGAGGAGTTTGAGACAGCTTTGATTACACCTAATGATACTTTGGGGGATATTCATATGCCTTTGTTAAAGGTTTAGTGCTTGCTTTCCTTCCCTTTTCAACTTCAACAACTTTTTTTTTGTCCTTGCTTTGGATGGATGGATGGAACCTCTCGAGTTCTGCATCTTTAGAAGCTTAAGTTACAGCAAATGTTTTTTACTTTGCTGAGGGTCCAGTGTTAGTTAGTAACATCAATTTATTTGTCTTTTTTTTTTCTTTTCATTTTCCACTGCTGCGAACAAAGTTGATTGTTGCACAATAGCATTTTCATTGGAGATTAAATACCTCAAACAAATAACTTTTTTTTTTTAACGTGTCAATTTGAGTATTGAATGCTGCTTTCTCATGTTTCTTCCATTATGGAACTTTACCTTTGAAGTATGTGGTTGGATGCGCAGTGTTTATTCTACAATAGAAAGAGAAATTGGAGTTTTGTGGGTTTTAGTTTAGGCTCTTGCTTCTATCTGTTAGGGACTGCTTGAGATCATATGTGCCACATGTTCAAGGCTTGTATAGGCTGATCTGGAATTATTACTTGTAGGAAGTTTGTATCATTGGTCACCAGAGATATCACTGGATTTGTTATCCTCAACAACTTCTTGAATCTATGGATGTTTTGGGGCCCTCAAGTCAGACATGTCGAAAGATTTGTCATAGGTGTTGGAAATTCACTATAATTTCAAATAAGTTGCCTCCAGAAAGTTGCAAAACGTGATATGTAGGTGGAAACATGCCCAAATATCTGCTCGATAAATGGCTAGTCTTTTGTAGTCTAACAGGAAAAAGCAGTAATTTGTTTGCCCAACTTGAGTTCATGTGATGTTGCTGGTGTGCACCTTTAAAATCAGACTAGGTTTTTCTCAAGTTTGGTAGTAAAGTGATAACCCTGAATAGTTATTGTTTTTGGCTATCCCCACTGGAGGATACATTATTCTCAACAGAGAAAGAGAGGGAAAAAAACATGATTAGCTATCATAATTTTGGAAGCAAATATGGTGTTTTACAACATAAAAGGTGCAAGATGACTTGGATCATATTTTGGATAGGGAATGGTACTATTAACCTACAATTTTTCATGCAGGAACTTCTTTTAAATTTAAACAATATTATCAATTTTGCGTCTTGATTTGAAATGACATCACAAGTTTCTGGAGTTCCTATACTGATATCATCACCTATTTTGATGAAATCATTGATTTGGAGGTACTGTGATTCTCACTAATGCACAATTGACTTGCATGATTCTTAGGTATGCTGTAGCTTATTAGGGTTGCATATGCTGCTAGGTTAGGTCTTTTAGTTAATGCGGTTTCTCCCAGTGTTTTGTTTTTCTCACCACTGAAGTATAAATTGCTGCAGAAATAATTCCATTATCCATGCAGTTTTGAGCACTATATCTAGATGATCATTTTAAAATGGGAGATGCTTGAAAGAAGTTCTTTCATGTAGCTGTGATCTATGAAATTTTTTAGAATGTTTTTTGGTTCCTTTCAGTTTATCTTCATCTGTGACTTATGGATTGATTTCTAATTATCTACACAAATATATGGTCTGGCTTTAGTTTGAATTCATGCTTGAGAGTTTCATGGCAAAGGTTTTAAATCTTAGAAGTAGAGCAAACAAACATTTTGGATTTGTATTTAAGTTGTAGTTGGGAAGTATAGCATTTCACTTGTTGCTATTTTGCGTTGTAAAATCACATGCTTGAACTAATTGATATTTACTGAAGATAGGGCACCAAACCAATGTGTTACATATTTGTCATCATCCTTTTCTTTTCTTTGTTATATGTTGTGTATTTACTATTTTCTGATTGATATTGTATTTGTAACATGCATTTCCCTTTATAATGGATGTCTTCCCTGCAAGGTAACACCTAGATTACATTACCCCAAAAACCAGATAGATGGGATATCAGCTTTCAATAAATGCTCTAAGTTTCGCCTTAAATGGTAAAACCCAATTATTTATTGGCAGCAAACTATATGTGGTATTTTGTATGGTCATCTTATTTGACAATGGAAACTTTTCTTATGGTTTGGTTTGATTGATATAATAAATTATGCTTGGAAAAGCTAACTGCTACTTAAATCAAATCAAATTGCATTCTGATGCAGTATTTGAGGTGCAACAGGATCATATTTATGCTCTTCCTGATGGAAAGCCAGCTTATATTACATTGATGTGCACTATTGCAACATTGATTTCTCATCGCTTTTGATTTATCTCATTTTAGGCAATCCCCCCTGTTACCAGAATGGCCCTTACACGAGATACTTGGGTTACTGTTTTGTGCAGAAAATTAAGAGACTGGTGGCACTGGGTAATTCACTATACTGTTTTTTAATTAATGTTGACAGTATTGAACAAAAAAAAAGGGGACCAGTGGGGGGGGATTTAGCTATTGTGAATATCATTTTAAGATGACTTTGGTGTCTTTGCAGGTTGCAGATGGGGAACTTCCCTTGGTTGCTTCACATGGGTGAGTAGATTTGCATTCCTGGATACTCTCGAATCAAATGTTTTTAGATTCTGATTCATGTTTTCACCTTAATGTTGTAGGGTGGAGGTTGAAGTGTATAAAACACTTGATCCTAGTGTCCGTGTGGTGATACTGAAAGCATTATGTGACATTCGTGTTGAGGTACTGTCACTGGCAGCAAAAATTTTGTTGGATTCTTGGTTATTTTACTGCTGCTTGGTTCTCATTTTACTGTTCAAACTGGCAATACATGTCAACTGCAGCATTAAATTCATGTTAAGATTTGTTTGTTTGGATGGAGAACAGAGCATGATACCTTGATGGCCATTTTGACAGATAAATGAAATTTCTGGAGAATTTGACTCTCCAAGAACTTTTACCTTTGTTTTTGTACAACGTGACCACCAGTCCTTTTGGCATTTGTTTCATCTTGTAGTCCCTTCAGCTTGAATCAAATAGGTCCCAGCTCTTGTTTTATATGTCTTTGTTGTGCATAACTGAGCCCCTTATTTTTCTGTAGAGCAGTATAAATGGTAGATAATTTACTTGGTATTCTTTTCATTTATCTCAATATCATTGTGTCCTGTATGCATGTACTTCACTATTCAAAATATTATTTGTTGCTGTCAAATACTTTTTCATCACAAAGCTTTGGCATCCTTGTAATCTCAGGAAAAGTTTCATCTCTTATGTATTCCACAGAATAGTTTAGATGCAGTTCTTTATTATGTGTTCTACGCATCATTCTAGAAGTACCTTGTGTGTATTTATAATCATGTTAATCATTTCCATATAGAAGTATTTCCTTATTGTCAAACCTTCCATTAATCACGTAAGTAAGGAACACCTGCCACAGGTTATCTCCTTTTATCAAACTGAATTAGTTTGTGGCTTGCAATAAAATCTTGCTTTTGAAAGCTTTTGTTGGGATGTTTTACTAGAAATTATGATGGGGTTTGCCATTTATTATTATTTTTTTCTTGGGATATTATTTTGTTTCTTTATTTGTGTTTGAACTTTTTGAACATCTTGGTTGCTTTGCACTAGTTTCTTTGGACTTTTTTTTCTATAGCGATGAAATTGAATCTGGGTGATCTTTGGCAGCAAGAAGATATACGGAATTACATTGACAACTCCCTCAAGCATGGCATTCAACTTTCATTATTTCGCAAGGAACGTATTGGAGGTGATTCACAAGGAATTAATTACTGGTAATGGAGATAAGCTTCTAATGATGCATTTAATTTACTATGGTTGTGTTTGCTTATTAATTTTATAATGATTGAAATGATCAGCTGGATATTTTTATGTTATAACTAGAGATTTTTTTCTTCTTCTTTTTTCTTTCCTATTATTTTTGTAGTTTTTTTGTCCTTTGTGTAATGTAAGTTCTACAATTACAGTTTTGTTGTTGATGCAGGTATGAAGATGATCCGACAATTGGTCAAAGGTTATACCGGGAAATAAGAAAAACTGAGGTGAAGGCTAAAGCAAAGGCAAAGGGATCTCAAATCATCCCTAATGTGACATACCTGTGGGAGACAGTTGCAACTAATTTCGAAGAATTTCAAGATGTTTCCGTAAGTTACTTCAATGGCATGATTTTGTGTTTGTGCCTTGTTCAAGTACTGATGCAAGGTTGTCATGGTTTTTATAATATGAACTTTTCTATTTATTTCTACAAGCATTCATGGTAAATTCACGTTCATATCTCATTCCCTTTCTTTTTTTGTGTGGATGATAATGTGTTTTTGTGAGATTATGTTTTGAATCTGTGATGTGCCTTGACATCCGTGGCAGTGTGCCTTCCTTGTAATATGTCTCCTCTATAGATTCTTTCTCCTGCAGTCATGATTATTGATGAAACAGAATTATGGATGATGAGAATGTGAGATATTAATCTAATAGAGGATTACTACGGTGAAGAACAAAAGAGAATTATTGTGCACAAAGAATGTCAGGTTGTATGATTCTGGGCCTTGTATAAGTTAGATATTATGATGCCCTCCCTGCTTCCTGTTAAATTTGACTGTAAAACAGAGTGGGTTTTCCAATCAATTTCTATCCAAGTTGGTGAAAAAATGGATTCCAAGATTGTACATAAAGGGTTTGCTTGTATGTGCCCATTGACATATGTTAGTTGAAAATGGATTGGGATGAGATTTTCTTTTGGCTGCAGGAAGTCTATATAGATGTTTGAGCTGTGCATCAAAAAAATCATCTTAATAATGGATCCTTTTAGTGGCAGCTAAATTTTTGAGGCTACCTATCATTCACAATGTAAAATGCATATCCAGTCAAGAGGTCTAGAAGCTAGACCCATTTTTTTCAACTGTAACTTCATGGCCAAATGCCAAATTGTGGTGATGTTGTCAAAGCTATTCTCATTTGGTGGATTTTTATTTCATACCATTCTTGGATTTATATTTCATACCATTCTTGGATTTGTATTTCATACCATTCTTTGTGCCACACTTTCCTTTTCTGGTCTCATCAGAGCAATTGTACTTGTAATGAGTACTTCTAATTTTTTGTGTGAGGGCTAGCCTTCTCTTCTACAATTTTATACTCAGCTGCCATTGCTGACAGTTCCTTTGATAGGCTTAAAAACCTGAAAAAACAAAGTAAAATTTAAGTTGGTATGATACACTAATTACGAACCAATCTTACTATCTCAAAATAGCTTTTTACCGATCTTGGGAGTTCAGTTGTTGACAGTGAAACTTCGCAATGTTTAACAATTCTATACACTAACCTTTTAGTGCCAGTGGTATTCCAGTTGTGGTTAATACATTTGGTCCACCTGATGGTTTCTAATGTGGCCATTTGCTATATACTTTTGTGGGGATATTGTTCCTCATTGAGGCTTTTTTAAACTGCTGCAGGAGAAGCTCCTTACTAGCAAAAATAGAACAGAGGCTTCGTTGGGGAAGAAATTAAAGAATGACATGCTCCCCGAGATTGAGAAGGTTTACAAGGTACTGAAAATTGCTTAGTGATTAACATGTTTTAGGTAATTGGATTTCATCTATTAAGAAAGAAATGTTATTTCTTTCTTGCCTCTAGGTATTCTTGATTGAAATCTGCTTTAAGTTCTCTTTTCCTAAAAAGAAATCATATTCAGGATTCCTTCTTTTATACTTGTGTTTGCTCAGAGGAAAGAGAGGTTGCTGAAAAAGCAACATAGGCAGGCTTTACTTCTTGATAATTTCTTGAACATAGATGGACTTGCACCAGGACGTTCACTCCGTGATAGAAAGCCTGTTACATATACTTTTGGTAAGCAAAGAAAACTTATGAAACATGCAGTAGCAATAGATTTAGTAGCTGTTGTAATTGATTACTCTCGACACCTGTTGTATTTTCCTATTACTATTTCTCTCAAAGTAGATTTTACCTATAATGCCTAGTCCTCTATGTTTACCATTCCAGGAGTTTTGTTTTTTGGGAACTTGAGGGATGTTGAACAGAGAATTTATATTAACATTGGAAAGTAAACCGGGAAATCTACTTTTTGCAACTTATCCCTCTAATGTTCTTGAAATTCTAATTTGAATAAAACTTTCATATGTTACCTCAGTTTTGCTGAACTTTCAGACATCTGTTCTGGCTGATGAGCACTTCTAAATTAGGATGTGCTTTTATTATAGTAATAATTGTTCTCATACAACAATGGGCAATCTGATTGCTGTATCAAATATATTTTGCAGATGATTATGATCGGTCAATCAATGAGGCTATCAAAATAACAAAGTAAGCTACTGATCATGGACATTCATCATTTATTTGTTTCCTTCCCATGCTTGGAGGAATTCATTTTATCTTCAGCCATGGAATATCAATTTCTCTCTCATTCTTTACTTTTTTTAGGCGCAAACCACCATCCCCAGAACCTGTTCACAGAAGAGAAGGTTTTTCTAAACCTGAAGCTTCTACAAATGGTAAATGGAGTGGTCCTTCACATGCATCACAACATGGCACTTTCAGTGCTGCATCTCCTAATTCTCTTGATTACGATGACATGGATGAAGACCATAAATCTGAATCTTTGGACAGGAGGTAATATAAGTTTCTGTCTTTCAGAACTTACAATGTTTCCTTGATCCTGCACATAAACTTATCATTGCATAATGGCTTGCAGCAATAGACGAAGACAGAGGCCTCAACGGTATTCAGCAAAAGAGTTTGTTGAGGCAGTTTCAGATAACGAGGCAGACTTTGACAGTGATGATGATATAGTTGGAGAAGCTGTCTATGATGATGAATACTTGAGGAAACGCAAGCAGAAGAGGTTGTCTAGCAGCTCCGAAGGCGATGAAGAGTATCAGTGGGATGATGAAAATGGTGAAGAGGAGGAGGAAGAAGACGAAGAAGAGGGTTCCTTGAGTATCAGCGAGGATAGTGATGAGCCCCAAAAAATCAAGAAATTGCCAGGGCGTACACGCAGAGAAACAAAATTAAGGTCTGTTGATGAGATCCAGTCAGGTCTTAGACGCAGTAGAAGAGCCACCCGAAACCAGATTAATTACCGACAATATGAGCTGTCCGAGTCAGAAACAGAGTCAATAAAACATGAGAAATCAAATGCATCAGATGAGCATTCAGATGCAAGTGAGAATGCAGAATATTCAGCCAGAAGTCAAAGTGGAGATTCTGATGGCAATGATGATGAACAAAATATGAAAGTTGATCAGCCTGTTGAGGGTGACACCGTGACAGCACGGGAAGAGCAAAATCAGCCGCCTGAGGAATCAAATAGCCCAGTCCAAGAAGAAGTTGAGGGTGTAAGAAAAAGACGTTTCCTTGATCTCAATGAACTTGCACCAGGTTCTGGTTTTGATGATAGTCCAAACACAGTAATGAAAGATGAAGATAGAAATGATTTTTGAGGTTCCCTCTCTATTGGAAAAGAAGCTCAATGTACGATAGTAAAATGTTATTAAATTTTGTGATAAGCCTGTGGAGGAACTTACCGTCTGAGTTCTTCCATGGCATAAGGTAAGCAACAACCTTGATGCAATTCATTCAGGATTTGCAGCAAGGAGCAACTTGATGCTGAGAGTTCTGTAGATTAGGTAGAGTCATTTTTTAGCATGTCTACATTCATAGAAGCCTACAACGGGTCAATGAGAGTTCACTGGGGTTACTTATGCTATCCAATTAATGTACAATAACCTTAACTGATATTGTAGCTGAAAGATTTGGCTTTTAGATGTTCAGGCCCTATAGTTTAATCTTTCATGATCGTGGCTATGATCTGCCTCATGAACATTTTGGTTGGTTGTGTTGATGAAATGATCAGGTCAGGGCATTGTTTTCTGTATGTGATGGATCATCCTCCCTCGAAAGGTAATTATTGTATCACTTTCCACTTTAACATTTTTCCTACGTTGTAATTATCATCATTTTTGGATTTTAATGCTCAGATTTTTATGCTAGTTTGTCACACTAAAGTCCGACTCAATTAAACTATACTCTCTTGTGTGATGCAACTGCATGAATAGTGTTACGACCCCAAATGGACTTGTGGGTGCAGATTTTAATTTAAATTTCTGCTTGATTATAACCTCTGCACTGCAACCTAGGACCACAAAACGTCAAGGGGAATTAATACAAATACAACTGATGGTACTGCTAGTTCTAGTTCATACTTTGGCATTTCGATGACTATTTTCTTGTGGTTGGGCAACATCTTCCGTGGCAGGGACCTCTGCTGCCTTGGTAGCTGCTTGAGCATTTTTTTGCGGATGCTTCTTTCTCATTATTTTCTGTAGCTTCTGCTGCTTCTTTTGCTTCCCCAAGAGCTTGAATTAAGCGTGGAAGGCACTTCTCTGCATCATCCGAAGGGGACTTGGGCATGGGGTTCTCTGCAACATCTGCTGGTATGATCTTGGTCTCCTTCATTAAGCTTTCAATTTTATCAAGCAAAGGATGCGCTTCATGTCTCAGGTAATTCCTTGAAAGCACTTCGAATGCCTCAAAAATGCAGTAAGAGAACTCAATATGCTTGTCCATTCTTCCCCTTCTTGTCAAGCTTCTTCACGTAATTAGTAGTGAACACAATAAGCCTCTCCCCTCCACAAGCAGACCATAGCTCATCAATGAAATTCAACAACCCAGAAAGTGTCACTTTGCTGCTGCTCTCTTCTTTATGTTCTTTGCGAATGTCTTTCTCTGTCGTCTCCTTGCACTCATCCGGAGATTTCTCTTCTTTCTTAGTCCGCTGACCAGTCAGATCAAGCGAGCAATCTATGTCTTCAATCACTATAATGGATTTTCTAGTACTTCAATCAAAAGCTTCCTAAGCTCGGTATCGTCTTTCACAGCTGTGAGCTCGAGATCATAAACATCATATTTTAACAAGTTAGCCATTGCAGCAATCATGGTAGACTTTCCGGTCCCCGGTGGACCATAAAGAAGATACCCTAGCTTCAACGTCCTTCCAGTTCTGGCATAGAAATGCTTGCTCTTGCTGAAAGTCACCAGATCTTCTATAATCTCCTCTTCCTTTGCAGGCTCCATGGCTAACGTCTCGAATGTGGCAGGATGCTCAAACACTATATGGCTCCACGAGGTCTGCCTGTAGATTTGCCACTTGTTTCCAGAATCATTAGTGTAAAGCTTCCTCTATCCGTGTCTCCCCCTAATTTCTTTCCCTTGCTGTATCGCATGCTTCAAGTAAGCCTCAGTTATGATCTCCCGGTACCGCTTATGAAACGACAGCCTTCAATACCTTCTCTCTTGCTGAGGATACATGGACCAAGTTGCTGCAATCTTTTGCTATCTCGTCTCTTAGCGCACTTGGATGGGTTAATGCTGAGATATGCCTCAACAGCAGAATAGGCCTCACTTCTCTCGAGGCGATCTCCGGTGTGCTCATGGATTGATATCTTAATGTAAGGATAGAAAAAGCTAATGATTCTGTGTATACTTGCTAAAGTAAAGGCGAACCTCATACGGGGCCCAAATGAACATGAAACTGGCAATGGTTGAACCCGTTGCCTACTCGTCGGCCATTGTTTGAGGTACAATCATGGTTTTTTCTTCTCTAGGGTAATGGTGAACCTCTTTTGTGATCCTCGTTTTCTTGCTAGCTATTGTGTTTCTGTAGGCTTGCTGCAATTCTCTTTTCGACGGGTTTGCATTTTGCAATCGCATCCCCTTGTGCAAAATGAGTGACGAGGACTAGAAAAAATAATAATAAAAAAAAAAGGTGAAGAACGAGATATGATCTTTAGTTTTGCAAAAAGGGAAGCATTATGAACATGCGTCACTCAACTGGGATTTTTTTTTTTTTAGATTAACGTGCGTGTCCGGACCAGCTCGTGTGCACCTCGATTAATCCCACGGACCCTAAAGTTAACGATCATGTAAGCTTCTAGTGGTCATCATATGAGCAACCTAGGGTTTGAACCTGAGACCACAGAGGGAGCAAATCTCTTGGTCCCAAACTTTTATCACTGGACCACCACCTAGATGGTTACTAAACTGGGATTTTTTTAATTTCAAAGGAAATGGACAATTGTGGACGGATTGCGAGGTCCTTTCTCGATTAGGTGTAGTGGGTTTTGTTTTTCCTTGCCTTTTCAATATTTGTTCAATTTAATTTAATTAACAGACATACGACCTTGTCATTTTCTCGGTGAAGTGCAAGAGAGTGAAAGAAACCGGCGAGTTTCAGTTCACTTTCTGACCACTTGGGACTTCATATAATGTGAATCCACGTACGATTCTCATTTGCCATGCCTTTGAATAAACAGCTCTCGGAAATGGTTGCATTGCAGTTTTGCAGACGGGGAAGAAGAGGGCAGGTTCTTATGACGTACAGAACCAATGGGTCATCGCATCTCATCTCATAAGCTTTTTGCAATGAGCAGTCAGTAGTCATCGGTCAGTCATCCATACTTTTCCATCAATCAAGATGAGAAAGGTCATTGCAGTTTTGCTAGATTTTTCTTCTTTAAGATTATTGTTTGAATTTAGAAGAGAATCGATTCTCATGCTGCTCCCCATCGTGGACAAGTTCAATCGTTAAAAATTGAAAAAAATGTAGAATATTAGCACCAGGACCAAACACTGAAATATCCATAAAAGATGAGAAATTTTAAGGTATTTCCACTTATTAACACTTTTTTTAAAAAAAATATTGGCCAAATAATACAATTTTTTTTATTATTTTAAATAACATAATTTGATGCATGTCATGCAATTGAGAAATGTTATTGCCGCAATTAGAAAACACAACATTTCAAAAAATTTGTTAAATGAGCTAGCACATATTACAATGAGAGGAGATAAGAGATGATAAAAAAAAAAAAAAAAATCATAGACATTCATCAAAAACTTTAATTATGCATCACCAATATCATTAGAAAAATCTGAACAACATGAATCTAATGACACAAAAAAGATCACCGACAATTATCGAAATGGATTATACACGTTGTTCAAAGATAAGCAACCAATTACAAAGAGGAGAGAGAAATAGATAAAAAAAAAAAAAACCCTCAAATGCAAGCCGCACATATCGTCTAAAAATAAGTGAGCAATTACAATAAGGAGAGAAAAGAAAGAAAAGATTGAAACCAAAAAAAAAAAGACCCTGAAGGTATACCAAATACTTGATTAGGACACCACTGTTACTATTAAAAAGATCATGACAAGATAAATCTAATGACACTAAAAAAGATTATCATCGATGATTGGAGTGGGATATATGCGCCACTTAAAAGTAAGTAAGCCACTTATCGTCTTTAGGCACCACATATGATCAATTTCAATCATCGTTAGTGACCTTTCTAGACTCGTATAATCAAAATCTTTCTAATTGTACCTGTGGTATCGAAATCAAAGCATTGATATGCTTATGAAGCTTTTTTCTTTCTCTCTTTTCTCATTGTAATTTGTGTAAACCCATTTAAGAATTTCTTTGAAATGTCAAGTTTTCCACCAACAACATCTTAAGATGTCACGTTGTTCAATCATGACATGTATCAAACTATGCTATTTTGCCAAAAAAAATTCAAAATGTGTTATTTTTGCTATTTTTTAAAACAGTGCTAATTTTTAGAAAAAAAATCTAAAATTTGACTAGTGAAAGATTTGAAAACAATTTATAAAACATAATAAGTACAACAATAATACAAAACAGACGCTTGATTTTTGATACGCTAGAATGATTTTTTTTTTTTCAAATTAGCATAATAGGAAAAAGGTTTTGAGAAAATAACATAGTTGAAAACTTATTTGGAAAAATAATTGACAACTTTTTTTTGTTTTTTGTGTGTTAAGAAACAATCTGCTAACACTATTAAACACTAATTAGTAACCAAATAAATATAAGTATGAAAAACTTAAATGAACAACTTATTTGTTTATAAAGAAAAAATCTTTTGAAGAACTCTTCAACAGATAAAAAAAACCCTTCGGGAACACCAAACCTAAAATACATAACTTTCACTAGTTTAGAAGATTGCAAGAGAAATATTTATAACTACAAATCATTTGTAACTATACTATCTTACTTATCAAGGAAAACATTTTGTTTTGTGTTCTACCATAGTAGCTTGCCATAATACTTAGCGATCTTTAAACTATTGCCATCCTAATTGAAACATCTAGTTGCTAATAGTTAAGTTGGGAACTCCCCTTAGGAGTTTGTAGGCTTTCCAACTCTACAACGAACAATTCTCTTTTAGAATTTTCTTCACACTTCATTCATGTATATGTTGCGAAACTCTGTGTAACTTCTTAGCTAGTTAGGCACTTTTGCTCCGATATAAGTGCTGCACTCACCTTATTGATGCTTTAGATTTTCGTTCCTTGTATAACATCCATGTGATAAGGATAAGAACATTATCTTCATGCTTTTTAGTTTCTTACATTCTTAACAAACTATTATCTATGTTTCATAAAAACACTTATGTGACAATTATCTTTCGCCAAGTTGTATTTATCTTTTATATGAACTTCCTATATAATTTATCCGAACAAACAAGATAATTACAAAAGTAATCACATTATATCCTATAAGATAAACTTGAGTAATTCTTTATCTAATTTGGATAAACAATCTAAACAAATTCATCATAAATAATCATTCACTAATTAAAGCCAATCATTTTGACATTTTCATTATTCCTTTCTAGCTGATTTGTGACAAAATATAATAAGGATGAATTATCATGCAAGTAGTTCAAATAGTTTGATCATAAGTAGATACTTCAAGTGTAATGGGTGTGAGATTTTATACTTTTATGCTATAATATAAAATACTTAATTTAGCATCACTTAGGATTAATGATTTCTAGTTAATTTTTCTTTTGGAATAGCTTCTATATCATATATATATATTATATATATATATATATATGTGTGTGTGTGTGTGTGTGTGTGTGTGTGTGTGTGTGTGTGTGTGTGTGTGTGTTTTTAAAAAAACAAACTAGCTGATTATAGTTATTGGAATGCCTCTAATGGTTAAAGTGTTCGGTCGGTTCAAATGATCATACCATTCAGTCGACTGGTTCTTGCAAAATTCTCAGGTATTCATCACAAAATCAACAATGATCAACCGGTTTAGCTTAAAAACTAGTTTTGATAGTTTCAAATTTAGTGAAACTTGAACTGATTAAATGTATATCAATCCTATTTATACATCTAATGTGAAGTTTGCGAGTTCATTTTAGTTTGTTATTGAGAAAAATATAAAGATTTAACAATAAGCTCTAAAATGAATCATTAATAGCTAAGCCTTCAATCGCTTTACATCTTGCACTTGTTGATGAATTTCTTCATTCAATTCCATATGCATGTTGATGTGATCTTAATATAAAAACATATTTAAACTTAATTTCATCCAAGCTTATCATTAGTTCATTTTCCATTTAATTGTTATAATCAAAATACAAGATATTATAAATATTAATATGTGACCCATAGGTCAACAATCTCCTTATTGTTTTTTTTATGATAACAATTAATGTATTCTTATAGATATAAAAATATGCACCCCCTTATATTTTGCAATATACCCTTGGAGATTTAAACAATAATATGCAATCTATAAATATATCTCTCCCCCTTAATTATGTAAGCATTCATACACACACACACACACACTCTTCCTAATGCTTATTTTCCCATTTCTCTCTCCCTTTGTCATTAATAAAAAGTAAATAAAAAAAGTGAAAAAGATTAGAGAAATGAAACATAAAAACATAATATAATATTCAAAATACATCATTCATTACAAACAGGGAAAGAAAGTAAAATGAAAAACATAAGAAGCCAATGGTACAATCATTTAGGGTAGTGGATAGCGAGAAAGCAAGCTAGCCATTATATCCTTGATATCTCATAGGTTGCCAGCCATATGCTCTTGATTAGAGAGGATATGTGCTTGTGATTCTCGAATATAACTCACATCAACCTTAATATGGGCTAGACGATCATCCATCCTAAATCTCAATAAGCTAGAACCAACATCTTTAGGAGAGGAAGATAAAGGTGGTGTCTCAAATACATTAGTAAAATCATTATCACCAACTTGTTGTCTGTTTTCTTCATCACGCTCTTCCTCATTAATTTGGTCTTTCGAAACCTATGCATTGTCCTCATTTAAGATAAATTTTATCTTTGTTAGGGTCTTATTATCTATCTCTAAATGTTTGGAATACAGTGTCTGATCTGTATTCATGAATTCAATATCAAAATGCTCAAAGATAATTGTTAAGCAATGACCATAAAACAAGGACTTTTGTTTTTTACCATTTTCCATTATCAAAATTTTCATTATAATATATGGCAAATTAGTTGGCCTTCTTTTAATCATACAATTGATAAGGCATAAGCCCATAAAAGTCACTTCATCAAAGTGCCTTTTCTGGGCAAAATATTATGTGATATGACCCTATAAAACAATCTAGGTCTTAACATCAGGTCTTGACTCTTGATATTTGCACCCGAAAACTTTTCTCTCCCGGTATGCATAAGAATCGTCTCAACATATATAAATCCCTCAATTGTAGGGATAACTTTCATCTCATATACATGAGGATCATCATTTGAAATACTTAGTATGTTAGCCACCATTTTACAATTAAATTCAATGGGCTTGTTTTAAAGGCTACTCATTGATATGATTCGGGCAAGGAAAAAACAATCATATTTGGATTTTGACATAAAATGCACAACTGTCCAGTTTTACGACAATAGTTATAATTCTTAATTAGACTATTAGATTGAGCTGAAATTTTACGTGGAGTCTTCTGACATGTTTTTCTACCTTGGGTTAAACTTTCAGGTCAATTGAAGTTCAGAAAGGCATTGCAATACTGATCAATAGAGGCTGTAAGAAATTTATTATTTACTTCATTTTGACTTGTGAACTTTCTATTTGGCTAGGATTTGTTTTCTATAAAGATGTGACATCTATTTTTAGAAATTTACTAATCTTGCAAGGATATTTAATGGGCAACAACATAGTTTTCATGTATGATATGCACTCTGTATTAGTGTTATTGTTACTCATTTTTTAGCCCTATATGTTAAGGATGATGTGTACCCTTTTTGAACCGAGTGCAGGAGTTTAGCTCATGTTTGCTGGAAGATTGATAAAAGCAAAGAAGAAAGAAATATTTTTTGAACCCTGTTTGAGCTGTTTTCCACTCTTTTTATCCTCCTCATTTGCTGCCAAAATCATCAGGTTTCTTAAATTGATTAGGAGTATTCATAATGCTAAATTCGTTCGTTTTTTTATCTAGTCTTTAAGGTTGGATAAATCTCCTATAATTTTTTTTAAAAAATTAATTATGCTATTGTCGTAATTTTTTGTTCCAACTTAAGCTTTGATTATGGCTTGGTTTCGTGTAATATCTAACCATCCTAACTATATTTCATCACTCATGACATGTTGAAGAATTGACTTATACCTTTTTCAGGTCCTAAAGCTCACTATTCTTATGACAGACTCTTAGTCAGATTGAGATGCTTGGCATTGTCAGTTTCCTGAATCAGATCAGGAGATCCTTTTGACCAACTAGATTGCAGCTAGATTATGTTCTTTAAAATGAATTTATCTCACTTTGAATCTTTTATGAAAGTTGTAGACATGTATGTGTAGATGAATTTGGGTTATTGAATCACCTGATTTTGATATCAAAAGCTCAAGATATTCTTCTTTTAATATCTAGCGTGAAAGTAGAGAATCCTGCTGCGAGAAGGGTTCCAACCCAAGTTTGTTTTTTTTTTATAATTCTGTTCTTTAAAATGATTTTATCTTACTTTGAATCCTTCATGAAAGTTGTAGTCTTGTACATGTAGATGAATATAGGTTTTCAAATTGCCTAATTCCAAATTAAGAAGCTCAAGATATTTCTGTTTGAATGTCTAGCATGAAAGCAAAGAATCTTGCCGAGAGAAGGATTCAGACTTAAGTTTGCAGGTCTGATTTGAGGGACATGAGTCAATGTTTCAAGAATGTATCGGATTAATTAAAGACCAATGTTGAACTTTGGGAAGATAATTGGTTTTGTTGAATAGGGACTGGACAGAAAACATTATAATAATTATGGTTACTGGCCACCACGTTGGATTATGTTCTGCTTCTCTTTGCAACATTAAACAACATAGGAATTAATTAGCATGGTATTGTTCATTTGTGTTTTAAACAATACCCCTCCCTGTATGCCATTATTTCCTTTATCATAGCGTTTGATTTTTGGAGTTGTAGACCACGTTTTTTTTTTTTTTTTTTGCCTCACGTCGAAGGAAGCAGGTGGCCTCACGTTGCCAGTTGTGTGAGGCAGAAAGCAGCTATACCACCCTTTAATCATGGGAAAATATCCACTAGAATCATCAGAATATCAATCAGAATAATCTGTTTTCCTAATTTGTTTGAGTTGATTGTAACCCTAAATGCTATCCTAGATTAATGTATTTTGTTTCCTAAATGGAGCTGCGTATAGGCTATATATAAGTCTCCTCTACTAACCTAAGGATGGGGGGAAAAGAGAAGAAAAAAGAAGAGAGCAGAAAAACAAAAAACAAGAGAGAAAAAGAGGAGAGAAAAACGAAGATCAGGGGAGAATATAGAGGGGTTTTCTTTCATCCTTTCATCACTGTGAAAGAAAGAAATAGGAAAACAGAACAAAGGAAAGGGCGAGAAGAGAAACAAAAGCAAAAGAAACCAGAAAGAGAGAAGACATAAGGACAAGGAGAACGAAGCAAAGATAGTGGCAGGGAAGAGCAATCAAAACAGGAGAAGACAAAGAAAAACAAAGACTTGAGGCTCTAAACAAGGAAGACGAAGAACAATCACCGTCGTAGCAGCCACCATCATTTTTTTGCCACCTCAAGCCACCGCCAATGACAACGAATACACTCCTTCACTTCAGGTAATCTTCTCTTGGTTTATTTTTTTTTTTATTGGTTTCATTTACATGCAAAACGTGAGCAATTCACATTCTGCAGCAAATGAAGATATAATTAACCGGTTACTCTGCTGTGCACAGTAACTAGCTAATTATAATTAACTGATTACTGTGCTGCCATCTCTTGTCAAGAAATTATAAGAAAAAAAAAATTTATTGTGTGTTGCATATAACCAATACCCTAACATATTTTGAACATTCCTTTTTCTAAAATACAAATATTCAATATTTCAAAAAATATGTGTTTTAGCATGGATTTCTTAAACATAAAAAATTATTTTCCTTCATTTTGGATTTTACAACATGCTTATTACTTTCAAAGGGTGTTGCCAATATTCCAAACATACAAAAATCTTATTTTTGGGAAATTCCTCTTTATTCACCATTAATATTTGGATAAAAAAATCCTAAAAGGGTTATATCCAAAATATTATTGGGAGTAATTTGTTTAAGATCCCTCATAAAATTTCAGTTTAATCTGATGGTCGGGTTGAAAATTACACCCAATAACGTAAAACTGGTTAAATTGTAATTTTTTATCAAATTTCTGAATTTCTCTAAAAAATCTGAAATTTTACTCAAGCTAAAGCATCATATTAAAAGGCTCTATGCAAATTTTTAGAATTTTTTGATACCTCAATCAAGAATTATAAATTGTTTTTATATAAAACGAGTCAAAAAAAAATATTGATAAAATCTAGACCTGAGCTAGAGCCCACCCAAGCCTTTACATGCCTCCGCCCTTTATTCCCTACTTCAGGAAGGGTCACCACGACGTTGAGCTCTTGCGAGGGTGCGACAAGTGTGGAATCCTTATGATGTATGGCAACAATTATTATATCCTTATTATAGTAGGAATCTATAATTAAATAAGTTTCCAAGTCAACTAAGAAACTTTTGCAAATAAGAAAACTAAAGAGAAGACAACTTCAGATTTGATTCTCTTAACTTATATAATACTTCTAAAAGGCAAAAAATTTAATCCTATCATATTTAGGATATTAAATTTGGATTTATTATTGTTATTATTATTTTCTTCTTAGTTTAGGGTTTATTTATATTGTTTGGATTTAATTGTAAATGGGCATCATATAAGTCCACATAAAGGGTTCATTAGGGTTTGTTTCAGTTTAGAGTCGGTACAAATAAAAGCATAATTAGACATATAAGTTAGACAATTAAGATTAATAAAACTTATTGTTTGCCGCACTTGTTATGTGCTAGTGGGATAATCTCTATTTCTTGGTTTTCTAAAGAAATGAAAACAACTTATCGAAGAACAATTGACTTCATGGCGTCATCCTTAAACTTCTTGTTTGCGAATCAATATTCGTTGGGTTAGGTGGGGGTTTTTGTTTTTAATAGTGCTGCTGTCTAGGTACAACTTATCTTTGTGTCACACTGCGATCAAACCTATTTACTTGGCTTTCCGGGAATTCTTATCTTTGTGTGTAGATTGCGTGACCACATGATCACGAGTTTTGTATCACTTGGTATCAGAGCCAAAAGACTCAATTTAATGCAACTAATCAAGAATAATATAGGAAGAAGATAATCCGACCGAAACTGATTTGAAACAAGATCAGACCCGAAACAAAGACAACACAAAGAAAAATTAATGTGGAAGGTAAAAACAAAAATATAAGAAATAAAAGGATTAGTGTTCTCAAAAAAGAAACTAAAAGTCTATTCTGTATTATAGGGGAGATGCAGTAAGAACTTGATGTGTTGACGGTATTAGTTATTGCCTAGTAAGCTTCATAAAGAGAGGAGCAAAAACGCTACAATAATGATAAACGAAAGAGAAGGGCTGCTACCTTCATCCGAAGTTGTTGGTGATGATTGTTTGCAATAAAAGAACTTCAATGGCATCGAAAGGAGGCTAAAACTTTGTCTATTATCCATCTTAATGATTCTCTTTAAGAGAGAGGGAATGATACGATCCGAGTAACAAAAAAACAATCAGATTCGGATTCTAACGTAAAATGCACAATTGTCCAGTTTCATAGCAACAATCATAATTCTCAATCCAACCGTTGGTCTGGTTGACATTTTACATGAAGTCTCCTGACATGTTGTCCTACATTGGGTTAAACTTTTAGGTCAATCGAAGTTCGGGAAGGCATTGCAATACTAATCAATATAAGTTGTATGAATGTTGTTTTTTTTTTTTTTTGACATGTGGACTTATTTAGCTAAGATTCTTTTTCTACAATGATGTGACAGCTGGTTTTGAAAATTTTCTAGTCTTGCAAAGATATTTAATAGACAATAACATAGTTTCCATGTATTATATGAACTCCATATTAATAAAGAATCCTTATGGTGTATAGAAACAATTATTTTATCCTTATTATAGTAGAAATTTATCATTAAATAAGTTTCCAACCCAGTTAAGAATACTTCAAAATTATAAAAATAGCGGAATAGTGGCTGCAAAATGGGATTCCTTAATTTCCACCAAGACTTGCAGAAAGAAATAGAGGCAGAAGGATTATTTGATGGAGCTTGAAGGTTAGCTTTCTTGCAAGTGAACGGGACCAGAGAAGAGACAGAGATAGATGAGGAAGTACTGGAGCCATAGTAGGGACAGGCTTTTCAAAACTGAGAGGTTGCAGACGAAAGCAAATGCTCCCATGGGATAAAGAAAGTGAAGGGTGAGGTAACAATGGCATGATCTATCCTATAGATGACGATTCCTTCATCTTTTGTTCTCAGGTCCCAAAAGCCTCTATCCAACCAAAACTATTCGTACAATTACAAATAAATAGATAGATAACAGCAGTCTAATGCAGATGCTGTTTAACTTAAATTTCAGTTGTTTTATTGTTCGCAATCAATACTGAAAATTCACTCGAGAGATGAAATAAGTTCAATTAAACTCACATGTTCTAAAAAAAAAAAAAAGATGGTTACTAGTTTATTTTGTGTGCTTTCATTGCAGGTTGGATCCAATTTTTTAGGAACTTAAAAAATTAATACATAGATTGTCATAAACTTTTCGATATTATTATTAAATTCAGTACAATAGTTCATGTTTAAAAAATCCCAATCCAACTCTTTCATTAACTCAAGTTTTAAATTAAATTATATAAGAGTTATCTTAACATGATTTTATCAATTAGATAAGTCCAAAAAAATATAATAATAATAATAAAAAAAAAAAAAAAACAAACCTAGTCAATCTTAGTTAGCCCATCATAACTTAAATTATGGACTTTACTAAGTTAGATTATTTTTTATTATTATCATATGATAAAAAAAATACAAAAGTAACTTATTATCAACTCAATACTAAATAATAAAATAAAATAAAAACCATATATTAAAATTATAAAAATTTATTTTCAATTTATATCATTTACTTTAGCTTTTTATTATGTTATTTATAGTCATCCAAAAAATTGAAAAGAATGCATATTTCTGACATAATTATTTTAATGTTGGGATATCTACCACAGTGTTTAGAAACTCAGCAATTAAAATTATGATTTTTTAAAAATTTGAATTGTTTTATTTTAAAATTAATTTTTTTTTATGATTTTAGATTGTTTTAATATACTGATGTAAAAAAATAATTTTAAAAAATTAAAAATATTTTATTTTAATATATTTTTAAATAAAAAACACTTTAAACATAACCACACTTTCAAACATTATCCAAACTTAAACCTACTTGAATGACGGTACAGATCGTGGGTTTAATAAAAATTTATTAAAGAAGAATAAGCATTTAATGAGCATCAAAAAATTTTAAGTTGTTGACTCAGTCAGCTACATAATGAGTTGAGAGGTTGCCAAACATTGTTGCAAGAGAACGTAAACTTTATTGATAGGTTGGTACTAATTTATTTTCCTTTCTAAAGAGTACATGAGCTTCTCTCACTTTTTTTATTTTTAAATAAAAATAAAAATAAAAATCTATGCGGATACAATATCCTCTACTGCCAAGAATGACAAAAGCATTCACTTGAGGGTATAGCCCATTGGTCAACAGCAAAGCTTATCTTTGTGAAGGTCCTGAATTCGATCCTCAAGAGTACCAGCCTGTCACCCCCGCGGTGCCTTACCTGCCTACTGGACTTGCAGGATGTTCAGTGGGCCCGGGAAATAGTCGTGGTACGTGTAAGCTGGCCCGGACACCCCGGGTTACCAAAAAAAAAAAAATGAAAAAAGCACAGATATGAAAATATAAACTGCGCGAATATATAAACATCATCTTCCACGCAGTGTTGTGAGACCTGGCCCTGGTCAATTTCGTGACCCGGGTCAGCGCACCAATGCTTGAGTTGACTCTGAGTAACCCTTGACCCTCGGGTGCATGATCTTGCTATCATTTCTAAAGTAAAAGAACTAGGATTTCTATAGTTCACCCATCTTTATCACCTCCAACCTCAGGCCTAGATGCCAGATAAAGAGGACGAGACAAGTATGAGCAAAAAACGATGACTGAATTAGGAAAGGGCATTTCCACCGCCTTGGTGCTGCTAGGCGAACCCCTTCCACAGAATATACAATGCTATATGGCTGCAAAATTTGTCTCCCTTGTTCGTTTTATCTTGAGTTTTTCAGGACAGTCACCCCAGGTGGTGACTCTCATCCATGATCCAGTCCTCGTTTCACCAAGTCTGGTGATCATCCTCTCCCTGTTCCGGCACTTGGGCCACTCATTGACTGAAGTCCTGATCATCATCTCATTGCAGCACTGAGCCCTACCACGCTTCTGTGATTTTTCCCAAAGGCAGATCATTTGCCTGGGGGTCTGGTAATGAGCCGTATAATAACCTTCAATACATCCGAACTGGCAGAACTTCAAGCTGTGCACATACTCCACAGGTCTTGAGCGATTGAACTGCTCTACCCACATTCCCATACTGACATCTTCCATCTTGAACAACTGCACAAAATGGGAAATGCGAGTCAGTTAAACGGGAGGGAGGGTCAGAGAGAGGAGAAGATAAAAACCATTCCAATTACTTGCCTTTAATTTATGACTCTCAAACTCAGAAACAATGAAGCACGCAATGTCAGAAGATAAAATGTAGCCTGGCCCATTTGCGTAGGGTGGATAATCTTCTTCTGGCCATTCCTGAAACCACCACCAAATGAGAAGAGATGGCAGGATAATCTTAAATTAGAATTCCATCACAAAGTCCTTGACATAAAATAGAGTATGGCCTCCGGAAAATATGCATGAGGAGACATCAAACCAACACCATACTTGGGACCAATCCCCACACTCCTTTTGGGGTGGTTGGTGGGGTCGGGGGAGGATCATATCATCTATTTCTCACAAACAATACACATAGGGAGCATTGCATTCCACACAAGAACTACACATGAGACTTCTAGAATGAATGTGATGCTATGCAACCAAGCGACAATTACCAGTGGCCTTTGACATAAAGCTAAAACAATGATCAAAAGCAACTTTAGGTGAGCACAGGGTTTAGCAATTAATAGGTTCGGCCTACCTCATATGTCACTTCCCATTTACCATATCGCAAGGGCTTATGGTAGTAATTTATGTTTCCAATGTACAAGCTCCTATCAGCAGGAACATTATTTACTTCATCTATAATGGAATCCACTCTCACAAATGTATCATCATCAACCTTCATAATATATTTTGCACGCACTGTGCGGACCTGTAAAAAACCAAAGCAAAAAAACAAAGCCATTTTTATATAACTAATACCCAAAGATAAATTCTTTTCAAAATCTCGAAATGGCTCATTACTCACCCCATATTCACAGATGGCAACAGTTTTCAACACCACAAGGTCATAGTTATCCATGTAAGGCACCACGACAATATCACCAAAATATTCAGCCTCTTTCTTTAACTCTAAATTCACTTCCTTTCGAGTGTGCTGTCCAAACATTGACTCAGAAGGGTGAGTGAATGATTTTGTTAAGCTACAACAATAAAACCAGCAGATTCCACTGCAGTAGTTTTCACATACCAGGGCTACAAAGAAACGAGCTACCACATTTGACGATTTTATAAGCCTATGCTGCATCCAAGACTTCCTAACAGCCATTCGCTCAGAAAAATGGTTAGCTGCAGAGAGAACACCGATAAAAAGTTCCACTGACCCCACAGAAAGAGATGGTGCCTTCCATCTGCTAGACATCTGCAGATGCCTGTGAAGAGAAAAACCAGGGTGATTCGAGGGCAATGAAGCAGCAAATACAGAGTGAACATCTATGTCCCCAGTAACAGCTAACCCCGTTGCATCCTCAAGAGTAAATCCCTGTCATCATTACCACGATACATTACAAAAACTCCACACTCCACATCCATCATGAGATTGATAAGCTGTAGGATGTTACTCACAGTTCGATAAGGGAAAGAAGTGACATGCCTCCCATCAACATTAACATGGTAACCCTCCAAACCAGCACTCAGAGTTAGGACAAACAGTTTCTCCTCTGCAAAAGGAAATGGCCAGTCAAAAGTCACCTTTTTTGTTCGATCTATTTGCCGGTTCAACCACAAAGTTGCCTTAGACTCCTCTGATATATCATCATCGTCACGGATCCACTTCTCACACTGCACTTGATCATCAACTGAAATCAATAAAAGGAATTGCTCAATTTGGTGGAAACACAAAAAGAAATGGATGAACTCAAAGAAAAAATTACTTGCACGTAGAGGTAAAATTTTAGTCTCTTTCATAGCAATTTCAATAAATGACGTGGAAAGAAAAAGGAGATGGAAACCTTGCATGCACTGTTGTCTGTTGTTAACCTAGCAGCTCACAATATCTAATTCTTATGCGCAAACATAATATTAAGCTGGTGAAAAATTATTATCCTTCAAAAGAACAAATCTGTCACCTATAAAGTCTTATAAAAAAACCCCAACAGCTTAGATTTAACACTCTACCAAACCAGGAAGAAGTATAAATTCCTCAAAAAAACACAATCACCAAAAGAAACTCTCCGAATCAACGACTCACCAGTCTCCTCATCAGTCCCAGACCCCCATCCCTCGCAACGCAAAGCAGTCCCCCAATGCATTCTATAACAAGTATTCTGCTCAATTACAGGCTTCGAACTCCAATCCCCTTTCAACCTGGGATTGAAATGAAGAATCCTTGGTGGGTCCTCAGCCTCCACAGTCTTCAATCCCAGCAATTCCATTATGAACTGGGAAACCATCACCTCGTCGTCTGCTTCCTTCACCATGGCAATCTTGGGGTCCTTCTCAGCATGTGCTGCTCTTGGCTTACCCACCAGCGTTATATGTGACCCCAAAGTGAGCCCACAAGGCAACTCCACCAAGTTGCTTCGCTTCAAAAAATCCGACCCAGATAGTGTAACCGAAATGGGACAGGGTTCGGATATATTCTTGAGGTTTGAAACCTCCAAAAGTTGAACTTTACCAGATTGAACTTCATCCCATAACTTCATCCCCTCCTCCCAAGCAGTCTTTGCAGCTTTATGGAGGTCGACGGAACCGTCTTTCTTAGTGGGATCCAAGGTCTTAGGGTGGAAACCCAAAGAGGACAAGATTTTGCTCGCAGCAAGTTGAGATTGAGTAGGGCGGGAAAAGTTATGAGAAACCCAGTTAAGAGGTCGAGTTGGGGCATCTTTATCTTGCAAAACTTGTTCGCTTTGAAGCTCAGAAAAGCGAGCGAGGGTGGTGGTGGTGGTGGTGGTGGTTTCAGAGGTGGGGCCAGAGTCGAAAACAAAAGGGATTTCAAGAGTGACAAGGAGCATGTAGATAACAGCAACAGCAAGAAGGATTTGAACGGATTTTTGCCTGCTTAATGACACAAACCTATCTAATTTGTCCAATTTGGTATCCGATTTGCCTCTCTTCATCTCGGAAAAAAAATATGGCTTGATCAAGTTGAATTTAATTTTCAAGTTTGGAGAGAAATGAAAAGGAGAAAGTGAGACCGCGAGTGTCGTGTTTAACAGGAAGAAAAAAAAAAAAAAAGAGTGAAAGAGAAGAGAAATGGTATTGATTTTTTAAAAAAGGAAAGGGAATTTCCATAGCTTTTTCAGAATTGGAAAAACACGATGCTTTTCCAATAACTTACGCCACAATTATTAGGAAGATATTGTTTTTTTTTTAAGTATTTTTTATTTAAAAATATATTAAAATAATATATTTTATTTTTAAAAATTTATTTTATATTATTATATCATCTAAAAATGTCTAAACAAAATTATTTTTACATAAGTAAAAAGTTTTAATTTTTTTAAAATATTTTTAAAATACAAAAATATTTATATTTCAACCTTTAAACATAATTATTAAACTCAAACCGGCTTGGCGGGTCGACCCAAGATTCGGTTGACTCTGTGACTGGACCGATCTTGGTTTGTTAAAAAAACCGGCTGGTTCAACAACTCGGCAAAACCTGATCAACCCATGACTTGAGCGACCTTGACGAAACCTTTTTTTTTTTTCAAATGTAATTTTTCTCTTATATCGCTCTATTTATATATTTTTTTAGTTAGTTATTAATATTTTTTAAAGTTCGGAATATAAATATTGAAAAAGTATTTTATTTTTTCAATATACGATATAAAACCCTTTAGTATATATATTCTATGTTTCAAGAAAAAAATTATATTTTTTTCAATGTGGGATGAAAAAACTTTTTAGTTTAAATATTTCAGCTTAAAAAAATAACATAATATATTTTCAATATAGGATTTGAAACCTTTTAATATATATACTCTATGTTTACAAAAAAAAAATTATTTTTTTAATTTGGGATTTAAAGCTCTTTAGTATATATACTTTATGTTCACAAGAAAAAAAATTATATTTTTTGAATGTGGGATAAAAAACTTCTTAAAATATTCTTTTAAATTTTATTATTTATAATATATATAGCTTATATTCATATGAATTTTTTTAAAAATATATTATATATAATATTAAAAAATTAAATATTTTTTTTTAATTTTTCTGAGTTGATTTAAACTAATTTAAGTTAATTTGTAAACCGGAGACTCAATCTCTTAACTATATTAACTCTCATAATTTCATAACTATAGAGTAAATGTTTCACATATGGACGATGATGTTCCCGTTGCAACTTTATTTTCTTCCGCCTAGGTTTTTTTTTACTTTTTCTTTCCTTCTTCTTCTTTTTTCTAGGTTGGAGTATAAATAGAATTATGAAAAGATTATTTAATTTTCTATTGAATCGGATTTAAGTTATTAATTTTTTATTTATTTCGCTAACGCATGCGAATCTATAATTAGATGCTGTCTTAATCACTTAATTACAGTTACCGGCATAATAGATTGTTCATCCAACAAAATACTACGAAAACTCTTGATGAAATGTTTTAAAGCAATGAATTTATTATTCATAAAAAAAAGCAGAGAATTGATTACATGAAGTACTGAAAGTAATAATTGAGTGATGTCTAGATTTATTTATAATTTAATTGCTGAGCTTTAAAAATAATAATAATAATAATAATAATAATAATAATAATAATAATAATAATAATAAGTGATGTTAATGAATATAATAAAATAATATCAAAGTTTTTAGTTATTATGATTTTTTAAAGTAATATCAAAGTTTTAATTATTTATATATAAAAAAATTTAATGACCAACAATTATAAACTCAAATCATACTATTTTTATTCTTCTAATTAAATCATTTACCAAAAAATAAATAATTTTTTTTAAGTTCATCAAAATCTTGTATATAAGATAGTTACGGTAACAAAATTCAATGCAATTATCATTAAGGTATATTCAATAATTAGGATAAGAAGATTAGTATACATCAAGGAAATTACAAACCTATTGAAAGTTGGATTGTGGTCTAATAAAAGTTGTCAATTCTATTCTTTTTTAATTGAAATGACCGGTATATTTTATAATATTTAAAAAACAAAATAGAACAAAATAGAACAAGTTTCGTCTCATTTGGGATCTTGGATCATTCTAGAATTCATTCAAATAATCTTGAGTTTTTGGTGCAATTTTTTTTTAATTAATCCATAGTAACTATTATTACTTGTATTTTTTAAAATATAAATTTTGTTTTTGTATCTATAATATTTAATTTATTGAACTTTTATTTCAATTAGTTGTATGGTGGGAGTGATTTGGCAAGATATTCTATAACCTTAAAAATTTATATTTTAGTCAATTTATAGTGCAATTAGGTGTGAGAGAAATTTCAATATATTTTAATTCATCCATTCCAGAGATAAAATAAATAGGATAAAGTATAAAAGACTAAGTGATTTGATTTTTTTTTTTTTTGTTAACAATTTGAGGAGTCCACCAAGGTAAAACTATTAAATACTAATATTAAAAATAATTATTATAATTTTCATTAACATTGGTTTATTTTTTTTAAGAATTGAATTTATTACTAATATATATGGTTTATAATGATATATATATATATATATATATAATGTTTATACTTTATAGAATTTGAACAAAATAAAAGATGTTTAACATCTTTATTAGCCTTGATAAAATTTACTTGTTGAACAAGAGGATTTGTGAAGAATCTAACTTTCTTGACAGGAAAAATTTAAGTTAGGAGATTATCGAGATATTTTTTATCTATTTGAATTTTAGAGAATGAAGAGACTCATTTTAATGGTAGTAATGAGCTTAGTGGAAATAATCATCTATTACAATGTTTAGTTGATAACTATCCAACAACAATTTTTGAACTTGTACTCCCTACATATTGTATGTTATTCCATATAACTTGGTTAGTAGTTGGTAAGTGAATATGGTAAAAACATAAGTATGTATGCATCATGATAATATATCTGTTTGAGAGTGTGGTTGTGATTACTTTTTAAAATGTTTTTCGTGTTGAATGTATTAAAATAATATTTTTTTTATGTTAAAAAATTATTTTTAAAAATCAGCACATCAAAATCATCCAAAATATATAAAAAAATATAATGAATTTTGGTGGAATGCGGTTTACACCGCGTTCCAAACACCCTGATATATATATATATATATATATGTCATCAGTTTCTAGCTAGTTTCTAGCTAGTTTCAGTAGCCAGTATCATATACAATTCATGCTTGTTTTGTGGCTGCAAATCCATCTCAAGCACACTCAGATTGTTTCTCCATGCTATCTCTTCAATTCCTTGGTTCATTTGCTTAAAATAACTAGTCTTATCAAAGTTGTGATTGTTGGAAACTATTTAAAAAAAAAAAACACCCAATTCGAGCCTGATTCTAGTGCTCTTGGGGCTCAGCATACATGTATTGTGAGTTTAAACATTTAAGATGATTTCTATGTGTTTTCTGGGAATGCTGCCCACCATTGCCATGGTCAGTTTGGCTTGTACACTCTCCACCTAATTGTTAACACTTGTCTAGCAGCAATTCTGTAACAAAAGCTGGTTACTGGGAAAACTCTCCCCTCCCTCTCGTCAAGTGAAGTTGAACACGACAATTCCAAGAAACTTTCCATCTCAGAAAATGTTTTTCAGTATTCTTATTTTGACATTATTTAGGGATTATCAGTTTAAGTTATCCGGTGCTCCACATGGTTCTTAAGTAGACTTGGCCAACTAACACAGCAGGTGTTCAAAATGAATGCTTTTATTCTTCACGCATGTCAGTGGCAATGGTAGCTAGCATTCTCCTATATTTTTTTTTCATATCATCCCAAGATGTCATGAAATTTAGTTGAATGTGAGCAACTTCATGCTTTTCTTGCTTCCACGCTTGTTGTACCTTTAAACCCACATTCTTCCTCATCTCAACCTCTCAAAAAGCAGGGAAATAAATTTAAAAAAAAATAGCATTTTTCTGTAGAAAGCTTCGAGTTGCATCGCTATTATACCTCGATTAAACTTGTCTTTTTTTTGCCCCTCTCTTAGCTTGTTTTATTTTGTAATATCATCTTTTGATTTGTGACTTTGCATAAACAGATACGATGGTGAGACCTCCTTGCTGTGACAGATTGAATGTGAAGAGGGGTCTCTGGACTGCAGAGGAAGATGCGAAAATGCTTGCTCATGTGTCCAAGCATGGTACAGGGAACTGGACTGCTGTTCCAAAGAAAGCAGGTCGATTTACAGATACATGATGTTGATATGATTTGGATTACAGTTAACCTTGCTTAATGTTGAGTTTTCCTGTCAAACAGCTTTCCATAAACGAGCATGTTTTGCAGGACTTCAAAGATGCGGGAAGAGTTGCAGACTTAGGTGGACAAATTACCTGAGGCCAGATCTCAAACACGACAGCTTCACACCCAAGAAGAGGAAATGATTATTAGGCTTCATGCAGCAATAGGTAGCAGGTGAGGTTTTCCACAAGCTCTCTTTTTTCCCTTCTTGTGCCAAAATTTTCACCACTGATCGATGCAGTTCTGCAACATAAAGCTTCATTAATAGAAATATTTTCTTACAACACTTCGTCAAACTAACATTTTTAAACTTATAATTAGTTCCACTAAGAAGCAAACTTTATGTCCATCTACACTAGCGTTTGTTTATATAAATACATACATCGATTTTTATCTCCTTTTGAAAGCCATTTTCCAGCCTTCACAATTTCCCTGCTTCCTGGCCTCAATGACTTCTCGAATAAGCTGATTATTAGTTGCAAGCCCAGCTTTCTACTAGCCTAAGTTACAGTATATTTCTCACCGAAGTTCAGTCATTTAATCAGAGGAAGAGTTCGATGAACAACGCTGTTAGCAGCCGTGCAAAAGCACACAGGGGTGCGTTACATTTTTGTCCCCACAGCGTGCTGTTTGGCATCAGCTCTCAATTCTCAGTTGTAGCAAGCCATAACAAGCTTAACATCCGAGGAAGCCTGCAAGAGATGGAGTTTTTTTTTCTGACAGCCTGTTCTGTAACAGTGGAAGTATAAAGACACACACTCTACTCTATCTCTATCTCTCTCTCATGGTTTCCCTTTCATGTTCCAGGTGGTCTATAATAGCCCAACAGCTTCCAGGAAGAACAGACAATGATGTGAAAAACTACTGGAACGCTAGGCTGAGAAAGAAGCTGTCTGAAATGGGGATAGATCCTGTCACTCATAAGCCGTTCTCTAAAATTTTAGCTGACTACGGAAACATCGGTGGCCTTGTAAATCTGGGAGCAGAATTGGGTCACTCAGCAGAGGCCTAAGAAATGTTTTCACTTTGAAACCAGAGCAATATCCATTCACTCCTGAAGGAATCTCGAACATCAACAGCCATTTGATGACCACAACTGTACCACCTAAGATGGAACCAAACCAGGAATGTTTCTCGAACAATATGTATAACAATGACGCTAATGACAATCACTCACTAGATCTTCTTGATCAGCTTCAAGCCATCAGACTGGTGACGGAGGCCTCAAGTACTTGCACTGCGTATCAAACTATTCCAGCACCTTGTATCCTTGATGAAGGCTCATTATCATCATCTTCATCATCTACTTGCTCCACCGCAGCTCAAGAAAAATTCCCAACAAGCTTTAGCTGGTGCGATTTTTCTTCTAGAAGATGAATATCTCCCTGGTGATCATCCACGTGCAGAACAGGAAAACGCAGCAGAATTCTCATCCAAGGACTTGAAGAACCAAACACCGAATCCGAATGTAATGATACCGCAAAGTGTTCAATCTAATACCGAGGTTGGTGCTGCAGTTAACGGAATGGATTTGGCACTCCAAAGCAACACTGGTTCTGATGATCGAGTTGCGTCATCTTCGCCACAACACAGTTCATTTGTTGAAACTATCATGGATGGAGAAAGCAAGATATTCTTGGATTTTCCTAACTTGCTGGAGGAAATATTCTACAACTGATCAATTTACTCAGTTCTTTAAAAACTTCAACCCCCCCCCCCCAATTTATGAAACATGGATACTTTCTAGTTTTCTCCTCATGTTAATTTTAGTTTTGAACAAGCTTTTGTGTCTGAATTTTCTGTAACCATTAATTAAACAAAGAGTGAATGGATGGATGTTTCTTATCACGAGTGTCTGAGAAGGTCCAGGCTTTCTCTTTGAATTCCTTGGACGACAGCTCGTCTTGCCATTCACGTGAGGATGAAATACATGTTTCATCCCTCAAGTAT
>NC_133295.1:9376423-9432774 GCF_005239225.2 Populus alba
GGTGAAGCATGAAATACATTTTTAAGATCAATCTAGTTAAAATTGGAAACACGATCTAGTCAGTTAAGATCCTATCAAGTTTAAAAATTAACTTAAAAAATATAATAAAGAAATTAAATCAAACTGATTAGGTGTAATTTAAACCTCAGACCCTCGTTTATTAACTAAAAAAAAACTTTACCAAAAATTCTCATTATCCTAGGAATATCAGTGCAAAGCTGGGGAAAAATTTCCTGCTGCAGTGTAGTAACTTTATAACTCGAGAGAGAATAAATCCATATAAATATAGCAACAATCTATATCCCATTCTGAATTTGAACCTTAGTCCTTTTTTTTAATAACTAAAAAAAAATTTACTATCTCATCAAGCATGTAACTTTTTAATTAACCCTATTGATTTACTAGTGTAAATTTTTTAATTAAGAGTTCTGTTTTAACTAAATTAGTCTATATGTATATGCTTTTCTTATGTATTATGACTTCTTTATGGATAACAATAATTTTCTTATATAATTTAAATATATGTTTCACATTGTGTTTTGGAAATGTTTTTTAAAAAAATTTAAATTTTTTTCTTTTAAATTAATATTTTTTTTATTTTTTGATCATTTTATGTGTCGATATCAAAAATAATTTTAAAAAATTAAAAAAAAATATATTATTTTAATATATTAAAACACTTCAAAAAATAACCACATATTCAAATTTCAAACCAACTTTGAGATTATGTTTCACTTTAAGAATTAAATTATAGGACATGACCAGATGCATTGCTTTGCTCGATTCTTCGACAATGTAATTAACGTTTTTTTATCCTTTTTTATATTTATTATTATAAATAATATGCACTTTACAATATTCAATCTTATTCTATACAAATAAAGTCTCTCAATGCAAAGTACTGATCCTACGACTAGCTAGTGTAATTACCTACACAAGCAACATCATCACCATTCCCCTTTAAAATAAGAAAAAAAAATATCTGAATTTTTAAAGGCAGGTTTCAAAAAGAGTTTATTGTTTTATACATAACAAATATAAAATATTTGTAAAAAAGATATATATATATATATATATATATATATAAGTTTTTTATTATTTATTTTTGTAGTTAAAAAGATTCTAAGTTAAAATAAAATTGTATGCATAAATATAATTAAATAAATCAAGATTTTATATGTGTTAATAATGAAAACAAATTCATAAATGATAACTAGAAATAAAACTAAAAAAATCAAGAAATAAATATAGATCAAAATATTTAATCTAACAAGATGAGATATTTAATCGATTGTGTTTGCTAAACTTATTTATTAAAATAATTTTTTGATTCAATCAAACAATAATAAAAATAAAAATAAATATTAAATTGATTAGATAAAATAAAAGAAATTTTTTTTTACAAAAACTATACATATTAGAAATATTATCTGAAAATCAATATTTTTTTTATTTTCAAAAATAAATTTCATCTATACAAAAGATATATATATATATTATATATATATATATATATATATATATATATAATAATTGAATCATACAAATCTCTTCAAAAATTAAATATACAAAAAATAATTTTTTAAAAATATTTCTTTCCAAAAAATGTTAATAAGAAAAAAAAATCATTGATGAGTGATATTAATTTAAACATATATTTTAAAAAATATTTTAAAAAAAAGACATATTCAAAAAAAGTATCAATTAAAAAAAATCAAAATTTTAAAAATAAATAATAGTCTAGTTGTTGTGGCTTAATTTATCAAACTTGATATCTAGGTCATAGACTCAACTGGGCTAAATATGTTTTTTCTTTTTTTAAATTTATACTTAGCCTAAATATATATAAAATAAAATAAAATAAAAAGCTAAAAAAAGAGTCTACTATGTCTGAGCTAATGCAAGGAAAAGTTGAGGCGCATGGGTGGGCCTTCAAACCTAGGCCCACGCGCTTGAGCTTCGTTTGGCTTTTTATTTTTTGATTTTTTAAAATCATCTTCCCCTATTTTTTTAATACACAAACGACACGTCGTCTGCTAGCCTAGATTCTAGTCACCATTGCGGTTGCTAAAAAAATAGGGAAGTGTCTTTTTTGCTCTAAAACTCAATTTTAATTCATTTCAACCATAAACAATCTCACCAACATCATTGAAACAATTAAAAACCAACTCAACAACCCAATAAACCTAAATAGAGGTCTAAAAACAAACCGAGTTAGATTTGTTTTTCTTGACTTGGATATGTTTTTTCAGGCAACATTGAGTCTCTAAAACATCACAATGAAACTTATCTCACTGCATCAAACTCGTAGAAACCAAAAAAATCAATTTTAGTGGTAAAAAATAGCTTGAACGACGACTTTCTCTCTCATTTCTAGAATCTAGTGACCCATCTCTCTCACCACTCTCTAACCAAGGATCAAGAAATAATACAACTTTTGTACTAAAAGTGATTTTTAAAAAAAATTAAATAGACCAAAATTGTATAATTTGTTTTCTTTTTAAAATTTGAGGACATGATATAGTTTTCATGAAATGTCTGGCACACCATTAAAGTTTAGTGCCTTTTTTATTTTGATTCAATTTTCTTTCAAATTCTATTATTGCCTAAGAAAACAAAAACAATTGGCCTTCAATTAACATCAAATCACTCAAAATAAAACTTTGAATACCAAAATGGATTATTAACAAACAACTAGTATGTCCACAATGTTTTGTGAGTATGTGAACAATGTCATATACAATGAAAAAAAAAAAACCCACACCTTTTAGTGTTTTATACTGGTTATTTGGGTGCTCGTGTTACGCTTTTGGGTCTATATTATTTTTTCTAGTAAAATATTTTGGCATTGCAAAACACAAATAATTTGGTTTTATTTGAATCATAGTGGGAAAAAAAAGAGTGGCAGCAATAACAAACAAGAAAACATAAATATATATAAAAAAAAATCGATCAATGAGGACTAAAAAAAATATTCACTATTAAGTTTAATTGAATTGGGAAATTAAAAAGAACAAAAATTTTATAAAAGAGCTGAGAAAAAAAAATCATAAAAATAAGGATCAAATTGAAAAACACCAATCCATGATCAAATAACTTGAACATGTTGAAATTTTTCAATGCAATTTTTTACATAAAAAAATCATAAATGTAAATAAAAAAAACTTATGCACACATTCAATTAAATAAACCACTAAATCATTGTGTAAAATAAATAAATGATAAATACAAACATAATTGGAAAAATTAAGATATCAATGTAGATAAAGATATTTAATATCGCAAAACAGGTTATTTACCTGATTGTGTCTAATGAATTTGTTTTTAAAATCAATTTGTAATAGAGATTGACACACATAAAATTTATTAAACAAAATAAAAGTAAAAAAAAAAAAATACCATGCAATATTGCACATATTATAAAATATGACAAAAAATCATACTAACATCTGAAAACTAAACACATCTTGTATAATTAAAAAATAACCATTATTAAAGAAAGGCTAAAAATCCAAAAACAAATCATAGAGAATGAATATTAATTAAAATTTAAAGATTATTTGAAAAAAAAAACATATAAAAAAACCATTAATATATTAAAAAATAAAAATAAAAATGAGTTCAGGCACTGCTGGATTATATTATTTTTTGAGCGAGGGAAGATAACAGTTTAGATGGGGTAGGGTTTCAATGCAAAAACTCTCTTTGTCACAAAGTCTAAAATAAAGAATAAATATAGAATACAAGTTTTTTTTTTTTTTTTTTGGAGCTAGGGAGGATAACAGTTCAGGCACTGCATGTGTTTTTGTATGTCAACCAATTGAAATAAAGAATACAAAATGACAACAGGTTCTTCCCTTTTTATGTTTATTTTCATTAAAGTTTTTTTTTTTTTTTTTTATCAAAATTCAAATAAAACTTCCCTTTCATGTCTATAGGTTCTTCAAGCTTGAAATTCTCTTCTTTATTTCACCTCCTTAATTTCAAATGAAGATTGAATTTGGCATAATCTTTTAATCTTCAATGATCTGCACCATCATCAAAACAAAGCAAAACTAGCTGGGCAGCCTCCACATTTGAAGATGGGAAAGATCAATCCAATCAATCACAGCATCTCAAAATGTACAGTGAGTTGGATCTCTTCTACATGGACTCAACAGCATGATTTGATAAGTTTTGGACCCCAAATCATTTTCCATCCTGACCCATGATCATCTGCTTTGCATAATGTGCCTCATTAATCACTATATTTGCAACTAAACTAATTACCACTTAGTAACATTCTTTCTAGCCCTCATATACAGCAGAATTGGCCAATTTAAAAGGAAAGAATAGAATTACACTGAAAAATGAAAATACAATAAGAAAGCCCAACATGATAAAATTCAAACACAATCAATTGCTTTTATATATATAAATATCCATGATGAAGTGCCAAAAAAATCAAGTAGATTTTATGAGTTTATTAGTTTATGCCATGATAATTTGCTTATAAATATTCTTGACTCTGGCGTCAGTGAATATTCAACTACGGATAATTACAACTCTAGCGTATGTAAATATTACGTAGCTATAAAATAAATTTAGATCAATATTTTTTTTATTCTAACTCTAACGCTAGTGAAAAAACAAATAAAATAAATTTATTGTGACGCATGCACATATTTTTTTTCTAGCTAAATAAAATAAAATACAATGAATAAAAATAATAATAAAATTTAAACCGGTATTCTTATTCCTGACTATGACACCAGTGAATAAACCAATAAATTTTTATTATTTTTTATTCATGCATACATATTTTTTTTTATTTTTTTATTTTTTCTACTTTTTTTATTTTTTTATTTTATTTTATAAAAAACATTTTACTGGACCTAGCAAGCCTAGCCGGGTCACAGGCTTGACCCGGCTGGCCATTTTTTTTAGTTTTTTCTATAGGAGCATGTATTAAAAAATGGAACAAAGGAATAGAGGGCTGGCCGGTTGATGCTATTTATCCTCCTCTGTTTTCCTCTTGGTGTTCTTGTAGTCTTCCTTCTCTCTACTCTCTTTTCTTTGCTTTTATGGGTTCTGATGCGGATTAACCTAACACCAAGCGTAATCATACCAACGATCCATTGAAGATGCCAATTGAGCCAATCACAAGAGCTAGGGCAAAGAAGCTTAAAAAAGCATTGAATGGGCTTGTTCAGAACTTATGGAGCAAGATGGACCTAGAAGGGCTTGGGACATTTAAAGAGCATGAAGGACAACCTTTAATTCATCTAGTTCAGGTCCAAAAAGAGCCCAATTCGTGTGGAACAAGGGGTTGATATGTCCGGCCCAATACCAGCCTTGTTAGGTTAGTTTTTTTTCCTAATGCTACAAGGATAAAAAGCCAGCAATTTATTCTCTTAATTAAGTAAGGAAGTTGGCCATATCTTATTCCTAAAGAGGGGAGGACTATTTAATGCTTTTCCTAACATAGAAAGGAAAGCAATTAAATCAGCAACAAAGGAGGAAATTTATTTTCTTATTTGTCCAAGTTAAACAAGGAAATCCAAGCTAATCAAGGACATCAAAAGAAAGGGGGCAGCAACACAAATTTGATTCTAGCATATTTAGGATGGTAATTTTTGGATTTTTATTATTTTTTATTATTTTCTTCTTAGTTTTTGGGTTATTATTACTTATTTGGGTCAATTGTAAGTGGGCTTCATATAAGTCCACCTAAAGGGGGTCCATTAGGGTTTCTTTAAGTCTATAGTCAGTATAAATAAAGGCATAACCAAACATGCAAGGTTACGCAATTTTGATATCAATAAACTTCTTGGCTACACTTGTTGTGTGTTGGTGGGATAATCTCCCTTCCTTGGTTCTCTAAAGAGCTGAAAATGACTTATCGAAGAACAACTAGCTTCATGGTGTCATCCTTATACTTCTCGTTTGCGAATCAATATTCGTTGGGTGGGGGTTTACATTTCCAATAGTGCTGGTGCCTAGGTACAAGTTATCTTTGTGTCACACTCCTATCAAACCTGATTTACTTGGCTTTCCGGGAATTGGTGTCTTTACGTGTGGGTTGTGTGACCACATGATCACGAGATTTGCATCATTTGGTATCAGAGCTTGGCTCCATTAATCAGGTTATATCCTTCTGAAATTTTCATTTCTTGTTGTTTCCGCAAAAAAAAAATTCCTTCATGTCCAATTTCTTCTTCTCTTGATTTGGTATCATATGAAGAAAAAAAAAAAAAAAGGTTATTTCATTTGGTTCCTGACCAAAATATATCAGTGGCATAAAAGAAAAGAAAAGGAAAAAGAAAAGTCATTTGTTTGTTTCTGCTGTAGAAAACTAAACAAAGGAAAATTTGACCAAATCAACTCGAAATGAGCTTAAATTTTATTCTTTTATTACTGGGACCCTAATCACACCACATATTGATTTTGGGGTTAATTGGATATTATTTTCTTTGGGTTTCAAATTCGGGTCTAATTAGGTACGATTCATAATGTTTTGTGTTAGTCTATCAAACCTTATCATAAATTGCTCAAATTTCATATTCTGTCTATTTGGGTTGGTAGAGCACTATATCTAAAATTTTAGCTTAATTGGACATCATTGACTTTAGGTTCCAGATTCAGACTTAACTCGTCGTAAACGAGTCTGTTTTGTGTCAACTTTTGAAATTCTTTTTTTTTCTGTTGTTTTCATTTCTTGCAGTTTATTTTCATCATATCCAACATATCTGGGTGTTTTTTCATCATTTTTCATATATTTTTTTTGTTTTTTTTATTCGAGTCTTCAATTTCGTTCATATTTCGGATAGACTCGCTTGCTACTTGCGAGACTATCATCGCAGTTTTGTTTTGCTTATTTTCTGGTTTTGATTGCTTCTTAAGTCATATATATAGATGTATTTGGATTGTACTACCAAGTTGGTTTTATTTGGTGTTGGTTTCAGTTTCGCAAGAACCGTAAGAAGGTGAGACGAGAGGTGTTAGCGTGTAAAGACATTAAGAGTGTTTGAGCGAAACACGAGCAACGTGAGGATAATTTTTTTTTTAGAAATAACCAATTTTTACAGGTACTATCATGTCAAATCAAAACAACACACCACCCCATCCCGATGGAGAACTTACGTTCCAAATGCAAGCCATGACGCGGATGATGGAGAGGATGAATTTTGTGATGGGAAACGTGTGTGACAGACTTGATAGGGTGGAGAAACGTGGTAACGAGGTTGGTACAAGCACCCAAAATATGAGGAAGCTAGGGGTTGAACCGAAAGCAAACAGTGGTAGTAGGGCTGAAAGGCCAAGGTGGGTTGATTATAAGGAGGCCGTTGATGATATTGGTGATGGTGGTTTTGAGGATGAGGCCATAGGCCATCGAGAAGGTTTTCGGCAGCCTAGAAACCAAAGGGATTTTGGGAATAGAACCAGGGGCCAATTCGAGCAAAGGGAAAATTCTCGTAGTGTTGGGGGACATGTTGATTTAGATGGTGATTTGGATGCTATCAAACTGAAAATACCTTCTTTTCAAGGTAAAAACGATCCCGAGGCATATTTGGAGTGGGAGAAAAAGGTGGATTGGATTTTTGATTGCCATAACTATTTAGAGGCAAAGAAAGTGAAATTGGTTGTCATCGAATTCACGGATTATGCAATCATTTGGTGGGATCATAATGTTATTAGTAGAAAGAGGAGTGGAGAGAGGCCGGTATTGTCGTGAGAGGAGATGAAAGTGTTGATGAGAAGGCGATTTGTGCCTAACCACTATTATAGAGATTTATATCTGAAATTATAGGGTTTGAATCAGGGTTCTAGGTCCGTGGATGAGTATTTCAAGGAGATGGAGATCGCCATGATTCGAGCCAATGTGATTGAGGATCGGAAAGCTACTATGGCTAGATGTCTAAATGGGCTGAATAAAGACATTGTGAATGTTGTAGAATTACAACATTGGTGTGGGAATTGGAGGACATGGTCCATATGGCAACGAAGGTGGGAAAGGCAAATAAAGAGAAGGAGCAGTACACGTTTTCAGATCAATTCGGCTTCATCTTCCTTAATATGGAGGCCGAATTTGAAGAGAGGGGGGGCTGCCTAACCAAAGCCTTATGCAAAGGCTGAACCACCTAAAGCCAAAAGGGATACTCATACGGATGGGAAAGGTAAATCTGAATATCAACCTACTCGTGATAGAGATATTAAATGCTTTAAGTGTTTAGGGAAGGGGCACATTGCATCTTAGTGTCCAAACCGAAGAATTATGCTTACAAAAGACAATGGGGAGATTGAATCTGAAAGTGACAAATCTGAAAGTGCAGAGATGCCACCTTTGGTGGATTGTAGTGATGAGGAGATTGCATATCCTGTTGAGGGAGAGGCCTTGGTTATAAGGCGTGCGCTGAACATGCAAATCAAAGAAGATGATGTAGATCAGCAACAGGAAAATATATTTCACACTCGATGTCATATCAAAAACAAGGTATGTAGCATGATAATTGATGGAGGTAGTTGTGCTAATGTTGCCAGTGATACCTTTGTGAAGAAATTGAATTTGAGTTGTATTAAGCATCCTAGGCCTTATAGATTGTAATGGTTAAATGAATGTGGTGAAGTGAGGGTTACTAAGCAGGTTTTGATTGCGTTTTCTATTGGGAAGTATTCTGATGAGATTTTGTGTGATGTAGTCCCAATGCATGCTAGTCACTTACTTTTGAGGCGTCCATGGCAGTTTGATCGGAAAACGGTTCATGATGGGTTTATAAATAGGTTCACTATTGTAAAGGATGGTAAAACCATCACTCTTGTACCTCTTTCTTCAAAACAAGTGTATGATGATTAAATCAAATTAAAAAAAAAATTGTGAGGATAGGAAGAGTGAAAATTCACGTAAGGACAATGGTGAGAGAAAACCACCAGATTCGGCTAAACCTGAATCATTAATTAAACCAGTTGAGAGTGGAGGTAAAAACCGAGGAGTGAAGAAAGTAAGCTTATGTGATGATAGTAGTGTGGAAAAATTAAAAGAAACAACCTAATTTTTATGCAAAAAAAAGATCTCAAATCAGATCTGCATTTTTCACTAATAAGTCGATGATCTTACTTGTGTATAAAGAGGCTTATTTTAACACTAACGATCTTGATGTTGTTATTCCTAGTGTGGTTGTTTCTTTGATGCAGGAGTTTGATGATGTATTTCCTGAAGACATCCTTAATGGATTACCACCATTAACGGGGATTGAACATCAAATTGACCTTGTGCCCTGAGCTTCGATTCCTAACCGTCCAGCCTATAGAAGCAACCCCGATGAGACAAAAGAGCTTCAAAGGCAAGTAGATGAGTTAATGATGAAGGGGTACATTCGTGAGAGTATGAGTCCTTGTGCTGTGTAAGTGCTACTTGTTCCTAAAAAGGATGGAACATGGAGGATGTGTGTTGATTGTCGTGCCGTCAATAACATAACGGCAAAGTATCGACATCCTATTCCTAGGCTTGATGACATGCTAGATGAGTTACATGGATCATGTATTTTCTTTAAGATTGACCTAAAAAATGGGTACCATCAGATTAGGATGAAAGAGGGTGATGAGTGGAAAACTGCATTTAAGACTAAACATGGTTTGTATGAATGGTTAGTCATGTCGTTTGGACTTATGAACGCGTTTGGCACGTTTATGCATTTAATGAATCATGTATTGCGTGCGTTTATAGGTAAGTTTGTTGTTGTGTATTTTGATGACATTTTGATCTATAGCAACTTAAATAAGCATCTTGATCATTTGCGTAATGTACTTAGTGTGTTGCATAGTGAGCAATTATATGCTAATCTTAAGAAGTGTACCTTTTGTATGGAAAAAATTGTGTTTCTTGGCTATGTCGTAACTGCGCAGGGTATCGAGATGGACAAGGAAAAAGTTAAGGCCATCCGGGATTGGCCTACACTAAAATCGGTAAGTGAGGTAAGGAGTTTTCATGGACTTGCTAGTTTTTATAAAAGGTTTGTGAAGGATTTTAGTACTATTGCTACACCTTTAACTGAAATTGTTAAAAAGTCTGTTAGATTCAAATGGAATGATGAACAGGATAAGGCTTTTAATTTGTTGAAAGATAAACTTTGTTCGGCACCTGTTTTAGCTTTGCCAGACTTTACGAGAGCTTTTGAAGTTGAATGTGATGCGTCAAGTATTGGTTATAGGAGCTGTGTTAAATGCAGAATAAAAAGGCCCATTGTGTATTTCAGCGAAAAACTTAATGGGGCAGCTTTGAATTACCCTACATATGATAAGGAGCTCTATGCCTTGGTAAGAACTCTAGAGACGTGGCAGCATTACCTGTGGCCCATAGAGTTTGTGATACATTCTGATCATGAATCATTGAAGCACTTGAAAGGGCAAGGTAAGTTGAGTAAGAGACATGCCAAATAGGTGGAATTTATTGAAACCTTTCTGTATGTGATCAAGTATAAACAAGGAAAAAAAAACATTATGGCTGATGCACTTTCGCGTAGGTATGTTCTTTTATCTACTTTGGATGCTAGATTTCTAGGATTTGAACATACAAAAGAGTTATACAAGGATGATAGTGATTTTGCTAATGTTTACAATGCTTGCGAAACTTTGGCTTTTGGGAAGTTTTATAGACTTGATGGATATTTGTTTAAAGAGAGTCGATTGTGTTCCATTAAGTTCTATGTGTGAATTACTTGTACGTGAAGCGCATGGGGGCAGGTTAATGGGGCATTTTGGTGTTGTTAAGACTTTAGATGTGTTGCATGAGCATTTTTATTGGCCTAAAATGAAAAAAGATGTTCAGCACTTATGTGATAAATGCATAACTTGTAGGAAAGCAAAGTCTAAGACTCAACCACATGGCTTGTATACCCCTTTTCTTGTACCTAAGGAACCATGGGTAGACATTTCGATGGATTTCATCTTAGGTTTACCTAGGTCAAAACGGGGTAGGGATTCAATCTTTGTAGTTATTGATAGGTTTTCAAAGATGGCACACTTTATTCCATGTCATAAAACCGATGATGCTACTAATGTTGCTGATTTGTTTTTTAGGGAGATAGTACGACTTCACGGGGTCCTTAAAAGCATTGTGTCTGATAGAGATGTTAAGTTCCTTAGCTATTTTTGAAAGGTGTTATGGGGAAAATTGGGTACTAAACTGTTGTTTTCAACTACTTGTCACCCCCAAACAAATGGACAAACTGAAGTAGTTAATAGGACCTTAACACAACTTCTACTTGTTATCATTCAAAAGAACTTAAAGAATTGGGAAGATTGTTTGCCATTTATAGAGTTTGCATATAATCGTAGTGTGCACTCTACTACTGAATTTTCACCATTAGAAATTGTGTATGGATTTAACCCTTTAACTCCAATGGATTTGATTCCTTTGCCTGTTGATGAAAGGGTTAGTTTGGATGGTAATTGTAAAGCACAGGTGGTGAAGACACTCCATGAGAGTGTGCAGCGATAGATTGAAAAGAGGAATCGTGTGTATGCGACCAAAGCCAATAAGGGGCGCAAACATGTTGTCTTTCAGCCTGGCGACTGGGTTTGGGTGCATATGCGCAAGGAGAGATTTCTAGCCCTAGGAAATCAAAGCTACAACCAGGAGGAGATGGGCCATTTCAGATCCTTGAAAGGATCAATGACAATGCTTATAAAGTTGATTTGCCAGGTGAGTATGGTATTAGTGCTACCTTTAATGTTTCTAATCTTACTCTGTTTGATGTAGGCGATGATTCGAGGTCGAATCCTTTTGAAGAGAGAGGGGATGATGTGGATCAACCCAACACCAAGCGTAATCATACCAACGATCCATTGGAGATGCCAATTGGGCCAATCACAAGAGCTAGGGCAAAGAAGCTTAAAAAAGCATTGAATAGGCTTGTTCAGAACTTATAGAGCAAGATGGACCTAAAAGGGCTTGGGACATTTAAGGAGCATGAAGGACAACCTTTAATTCATCTAGTTCAGGTCCAAAAAGAGCCCAATTCGTGTAGAACAAGGGGTTGATATGTCCGACCCAATACTAGCCTTGTAAAACCAACAATTTATTCTCCTGATTAAGTAAGGAAGTTGGCCATATTTTATTCCTAAAGAGGGGAGGACTATTTAATGCTTTTCCTAACATAAGAAGGAAAGTAATTAAATCAGCAACAAAGAAGGAAATTTATTTTCTTATTTGTCCAAGTTAAACAAGGAAATCCAAGCTAATCAAGGACATTAAAAGAAAGGGGGCAGCAACACAAATTTGATTCTAGCATATTTAGGATGGTAATTTTTGGATTTTTATTATTTTCTTCTTAGTTTTTTGGTTATTATTACTTATTTGGGTCAATTGTAAGTGGGCTTCATATAAGTCCACCTAAGGGGGGTCCATTAGGGTTTCTTTAAGTCTAGAGTCAGTATAAATAAAGGCATAACCAAACATGTAAGGTTACGCAATTTTGATATCAATAAACTTCTTTGCTGCACTTGTTGTGTGTTGGTGGGATAATCTCCCTTCCTTGGTTCTCTAAAGAATTGAAAATGATTTATCGAAGAACAACTGGCTTCATGGCGTCATCCTTATACTTCTCATTCGCGAATCAATATTCGTTCGGTGGGGGTTTACGTTTCCAATAGTGCTAGTGCCTAGGTACAAGTTATCTTTGTGTCACACTCCTATCAAACCTGATTTACTTGGCTTTCCAGGAATTGGTATCTTTGCGTGTGGGTTAAGTGACCACGTGATCACGAGGTTCGCATCAAGTTCCTTTGTCTTCTGTGATATATATATCTCTATTGTGTTTGCTCTCTCCTCATCCGTGCTCTCTGTTTTTCTTCGTGTTCATCTGTTCAAGAGGTGGTGTAACCCGAGACAAGACTGGTGCTCATACGTTGGCTGGCCAACGCTTTTCTCTATTTTTGTCTTCTCCAGGTCCCCTATTTTTCTTTCTGTGTTCTTCCTCTGTTTATTTATTCGTTTTGTCCCCCTCCAGCGTTCTTCTCCCCTCTCTTTGTTTTATTCATCCTCTGTCTCCTCCCAGTTTTTCACTCGTTGCCTGCTTTCTTGTTATGTATTCTATGTTTGTCGTTCGAGTTCGTTCACCTCTCTTCTCTCTCAATTGTTTTCTCCGTCTTTGTTCTTTGTCTCTCTCTTTTTTTTCCTCTTTGTTCCTGGCTTCTTTTTTGTTGTGTTCCCCTCTCGCGCTCTCTCATCTTCTTTGGCTTTATAGCCAGAGAATGCCAAGCATCTCTACAATTGAAACGGCTTCAAAGCCATTACTGCCAGAAACGGCTCCTGAGGAAGAAGGCGATAAACAGTTTCTAAAAACGGTGTCGTTTGTGTGATGGGAATGGCCATTTTCAATCTGGTCACTGAAGTTTTGAAATCGTGCAATCAAGCCCCTAGATAAATTGTAATTGGACCCCTTTATTTTGGCGCTTTTTACAAGCTACTCCTTGAATTTTAATTTTGCACTTTTGACCCCAAACTTTAATATCTTTTCAATGAAGTCGTTTAATAAGTTAATTTCAAGCTCAATTAAGTCTAAAACTTGTCAATTCTCCAATTAAACCCTTGATTGGATTAATTAAATTAATTTCAAGCTTAATTAAGTTTTAAAACTTATCAGTTCTTCAATTAAACCCTTGATTGGATTAATTAGATTAATTCCAAAGTTTAATTAAGTCTTAAAACTTATCAATTGATTAATTAAACTAGTAAAAAATTTAATTAAATCTTTAAACTTCAAATCATGTTGTCATTAACCCAAATTTTAATTTATTCTTCATTTATTTCATTTTTACTTTTTTTTTTTTGTCATTTTTTCAGTAAATAAAATAATTAAAATAAAAGGTAAAAAATTGGGTTATAACAATTAGCATGATGAGGTATATTCCTTTGTTCAATCTTAAAAAAAAAAAAAAATAGGGACGCTATATACATTAAAAATAAACACATGTAGGTTGTTTTTTTTTTCTTGTTTTTTATTACTTTTATTTATAACTTTCCTTTATAATTTAGGTTTTTTTTTTTTTCCTTTTAGTCCTTTGCATGGCATTGCTTCGAACAATATACTTTTTTTTACATATTAAAATATTAAACACATGTATGTCTTTGTTTGAGTTTAAGTTCTTAGTTGTATATTGTTCTCATTAAAAGAAAAAAAAAAAGAAAAACAAATTATTTTACTCATCCGCAACAATGATAATTTTCAAAATAAAAGCGCACAAATGTATATATAAAGAATTATGCCACATACTCTTTAATAAGAAAAAAAAATATAAAAATTTAAATTAGTATAAGCACTTTGAAATGTGATTGTCTTAAAAAAATATATATTTTAACAGTTTGTGCACATTAATAGTTTAATGTAGTAAAATAAATTTATATTTAAATTATTTATAATTTATGTAATTATTATATAATGGGAGAAGAATTCCAATCACCCAACCACCTTTCCAATTAAAGAAATATGTACCACAGATGTATAACACAATGAGTCGTGCCTGCGAAATAAACAAAATTTTTTGGAATTTCATTTCCATTTATTTATTTATTTTTGGTGCTGTCTGTCTCTATCTGCTAACTAATCATCAGTTTCGCTCTCTCTTTCTTTTTCACCAACTCATTTTCTTGAGTTTTCAGTTTCTGCTTACTGGAAAAAAAAAAAAAATTCAAAACACAGTACCTAAATAAACAAACAGGAAAAATAAATAAATAAAACGGCAACCCCTAATTTCACGCTCTAATCTCGAATCAAAATCAAAACCAAAAATTTCCTCGTATTCTTGCTCTTAAAAGGAAACCATTTCTCATCTTCTAGGAAAAATAAAAAAAACAGAGAGAGAGAAATGGCGTCGAATATAGGGATGATGGGACAGTGCGTATTTTGTCGGAAGAAATGAAGATATTAAACATGGATCAACAACAGGCTTCAGCTCAATCTCTCTCGTATCGAAGAGGTTTTTTATAAAATAAATTGTCTCTTTATGGTTTTGTTTATATGTTTTTGGATTTATTTATTCTGTCTCAATTTAAGGGAATGTTTGGCTTTCCGTATTGTTTTAGCAATTTTGAGCATGTTAACGAAATGGGTTTTTTGTTTCCCATATGACAAATTCCTGTTACGAAAAAAGGAAACAAAATGGGATGCTCTGATTTAAATTATCGAATTCTCTGTTGACATGGCCTTGATGACTCTTAGAACCAGTTATGACATGAGCTTTGCCTGCAGGATTGTTACTTTTTTTTTTTACGTGTACTTTGGATTGCTATATTATTATCATTTCTTCTTTATGTTTAGTTGTTGTTTTGATTTTCTTTGGACATGGCTTTAGGATGGAAGAATGCTCTTGGAGTGAGATCACATTACGCTTTTTAATTCCTTCTCTTCTAATGTTTCCCATGTCAATTACTGTGTGCAGGCTGCTTCTGGTGCGGTGCAGTGTCAGATGATGGACATGACTTATCCAGGAGTTGTGCCTATGCACAAGGTGACAGAATGCTATTTGCGACATCTTTGTTTTTATTATTTGCCTTGTCATTTAATTAAGTATTGTAGTTATAGAATGCCTTCCGCTAGATTTCAGTTCCATTTGTTGTAGGTGAATTTTGATGCGAAGACAGAATATGATATGATCCAAAATTACAAGGTTCTGCAAGATGCATTCAACAAGTTGAAAATTGAGAAGGTACTAATTCAATCTCTCATGTTTTTTTTTTTTTTTTTTTGTTCTTTCGTTGTGTTGATCTTCTTAATGTTCAGTTTCATTTCATTTAATATTACTGAATCACCATATAAGCCTTGTGTTACTGGCTTGATCCATGACAGGAAGTTTCTAGAGAGAAAATGTAATTTCCATCATATACTACAGTTTAGATATATAAATTTGCAGCATTCCAATCTTGTATCCATACGTTTTCTCATTCTTGTTATCATTTTGACCATACCGTCGTTGATTGGATCATCTATTTGAGTTTGGCATTATTTTTCAGCCTGTACAAAGCCAGAGTTGGATGGGAGATTCTTGGATTTTCTAATATAGGTTTGTTTCAGTCTAATAAAATCTAGGCAAAGAAGGCGAGCTTGGCTTCTGTCAGCAAAGACAGTAAAAAAAAAAAATAACAACCACAATAAAAGAAAAGGGAAAAGACATAATAAGCTAAATACTATTACCTGAGGTAGTGTTTGATTATTGTCCTGGGATAGAAGAGACAAAGATAATGAGGATAGAGAGGATATGTCTCTGTCCTTCATGTTTTGAAAGAATGTAAAATTCACTCCAAAACTATCTCAAAGCCATTTACTTTGTGTCTCTATCTCTTTACTCAAACACGTTTTCATCTTTTTTATATCCGTCCCTTCTCTCCTTGGACACTAACCAAACGCAATATTGGTGTTTCAGCAAATGGATGTTATTCCATGTTTTGCTGTTGTGTATTGCTAGTACATATAGAGATATGATTGAGAATTTTGTTTGTGCTAACATCTGAGTTCATTTGTATGTTTTACTTACAATTTTGATATTTAATGTTGTTTGTGCTAACATGTGAGATCATTTGTATGTTTTTACTTACAATTTTGATATTCTTCTAAGTTCTGATATGAGTGAGGAGACAGGATACAATTCTTTTCTAAGTTTTAACACGAGCCAGGAGACACTATATTTGCCTTGACATCCCTTCTTTTTCTGTCTAAATGGCAGCATATTGAAAGTTAACAGGCTTGTTAAAGGAAGGCCATTGGGACCAACTTGGAATTCTTGCAATGGCTGAAACGATACTGTGACTCTGTAAATGGTGGAATCATGAATGAGTATATAATGTTTTTTTTACACATCATTCTTCCATTACTTTTAATTCTCTTGAAATAGTTGTTTTTCAATTGCTTTAATCATGTAAGTAGTTTATATTGTGTATTTTATTTCTAAAAGGAACTACAATCCTGTGGAACGGAGAAGTAAGGGTGGGAAGGACCGTAACTCTAAGGGTTCTCAGAAGACCACAAAATCACTGCGAGCAAACAATATGCATAACTCTGCCTCTGGTGACACAGTTGACCTGAATAAAATGTCTGGTAAGTACAGACCATATGATATCTTCCAAATCCATGCCCTACTTTTTTTTATTTTGACTTTGTTTTTCATAAATTATTTGTTTGTTGATTAATGCACATTGCTATAGGGCCAAAGCATGGTAGGGGAAGTGCTGTGGCAGGTGGAGCAACCTATTCAGAGGAGATTCAAGCTTTGTCCAAGGAGGTATTGGATTTATTTTCCATTTTCTTCTTGTATTTGAAACAGGAGCAGGTCAAAATCCCCTTGCATTTAGTGTCTATGATGTATGCAGATTGTTCTCTTGCACTTTAGAGTTTTGACTATCAACTTGGCAGGGGGATGATCAATTGTTTTACACCGATGGTGGAGATTAAAAATTTTCATCAACCTGCATGCTCTTTCTAGCTCTAATTTGTAGTCATAGTTATCATAACAGAGTTTTGCAATATGAAAAGATATTGACGTGGAGTACTGATGACTCTGGTTTGCATACAGGTTACAAATCTCAAGCTCTCAGTGGACCATTTGGAAAAAGAAAGAGATTTTTACTTTGCGAAGTTGCGAGATATTGAAATACTGTGTCAGATTCCTGAAATGGAGGACCTACCGGTAAGAGTTTCTAGATGCCTAATACATAGATCAAGAGACATGGTTAGTATCATAAATATGGAGCAGGGGGTTATGCTTTTAGTCATGCCATTGTTTAAATGCCCTGCAGATGACAGTTGCAATAAAAAAGATACTGTACGCTGCTGATGCCAAGGAATCTGCACTTGAAGAAGCTCAGGAATATTTATCTGAAGCTATCAATACTGTTGAGACTGAAGTTGAAAGTGAGGCTTGACTTTCGACCAGCAATGGAATCTTGCCTAGGAGAAGTAAAGGCTTTGAGACCATTGTTATTAGAAGCAAACCCGTGTCAATCATGAGATGCTGGTGGTCTTTCACTATGCTATAGACTCTTAATGTTGTTAAAGGTAAATAAGTGTAATATTTTCCGTTTATTACATGTCCATGCGTTTTGTGTATTTAAGTGGGGACTAATCGATCGAAGTTAAAGGGAGCTGCTGTTGCCTCTTTATTATGCATATGTTTGTAGGTATTTATTACACTTTCCTGGTTTTTTTATAAAAAAAAATTTAAGCAGTGATTAATCTATCGAAGTTAAAGGGAAGCTGCTGTTGCTTTTCTCTTCTGCACCGTGTTTGTGTGTGTGCGTGTGTGTTGTCCTGAACTTTTGTTCCATTATCCCACATGAAGACAAGGAAATATAGAATACCTTAGATTATATAGCGGATTCGTGAACGATAATAAACTAGAGGAAAGGGCAGGAGTTGATCATGATATGCACGCATCACTGAGGACAGAGAAGGCGACTGGTTGAGAATTTTATGCACTGGGATTTGACGCTTAGGCAGTTTGTGCACATATCACTTTCCTAAACTAAAAGTTCTTGGAGAGCCGTTTCCATCCATCATCTTCAATTACCTCCGCCACCATAGCTACAAAGAGGTACCACCTCATCATAAACAGTCATGTCATCGAGATGTTCCCCGATTCATCCCATCATAAGAAAGTTTCTATTCACTTGTTTGATGGTTGCCGGTTAATTTTCATTTAAGATTTAATATGTGATGAAATGATAACTAGAATTGGGATTTTAGATTAAGGACTTGCTAATTCTACTTTTCTAGTGGATCAATGACTCTTCCAGCTTAGCTTAGTTGATTTTTTTTATTCATGATTAATTTAAATTTGTTTTCTCTATTTTATCATGAATAATCATTTCTCTTTACAATTGATACTTGTATGTTTATTTTAGATGTAAACAATGCTCTAGTATTACTTTATTTTTAAAATAAAAAAATAATAATCTTATCAAACATGTATTGAAATCAATCAATCAAATCAATCAAGTCTGATGTGGCAAATAATATTATTCACCTAAAACCAATAGATCATGTAATAAAATATGTTTACATGTCAAACATTTTGTCTAATCGGTTTAATTTTAAAAACAATACATATCCTAGCTTTTATAGCATGACGTCTAATTTTTTTTAATTTAAGTATGAAGAAACATTGTCTTCTAGTATAGTCTTCTAGAAAGAGTAATACTTCTTTGAATACTAATCATTGATAGATCAATAGTGCAAGTTCTGTCTTAGTTTGCTAGATAATAAGCATCTCATTTTAGAACTTTAACATCAATATATGGACACTTTCAATTAGGGGACCACTTTTTATATTTTAGATTTTTATGAATAATTTGAAGAACGACCTTCCATGCTAGCTTTATAATTATTTTGTTTTTTTTTCTTAGAATTGTTTTTGACCAATTTCTAAAAGTTGAGAATCATAGTTTTGTTAGTTGATTCTGCCAACCCATTGGTTTGGGCATAATGAGTAGAGTATACTATTTTGAATCTATACTCCTATTTAAATTGCTTCACATCTTCTCTAATTAAAAAAAAAAACTATAAATAAAGCAAGAAAAACCCTATAGGGGAAAAGATAAATAATTTGAGTTATATTAATTTCTAATACAAATTAGTCCTTTTCCATTTCTTGTTTTATCATTAACAATCATTGCTATATGTGATTGATAATTGTATATTTATTTAAAGTATAAAAACAATATACATGAAGAATGGTATTTGTATAGGCAACCGTTGCTTTTAGGAATTTCTTCCCGTCTAGACCGGTAAGATTGCAAAAGGAATTTCATATCAAACTAGAAACAAGTGTAGAGAAGTCTACATGAAATCCTTTGCAGTTTGAGGAATTAGCACCCAAAAAGAAATGTCTTAATTAGTATGTGCACTCTTTATACATCAGATTTTCTAATTTTGATACTAGCCTTTAACCTATATTAGCGACAAAGTCCCAGATTTGAGCAAGATCACAGATGCCTGAGAATGAAAGTCCAGTTCTAACAAAAATATTAAAAATATAAAATCCAATCCTTCTAGCTTCTTCAAGACAGTAGAACGACCTCATGCGTTTATGGTACCACTAACACAATCCTCTTTCAAAATTAATATTGCGTTTTTTTTTTTCTGCTTTTCAATTTATTTTTTCTTGAAAATGTATTAAATTAATGTTTTTTTAAACATTTTATAATAATTTTAATGTATGAATGTTAAAAATAACAAAAATATAAAATAACATTATTTTTCAAAACTTAAAAGAAAACAAAAAAGCAAATGAGAAAATAACGAAAATACCACATTAAAGTAGCCAAAGAAAGTTGAAATTTTTACAAAACTAGTCACATTCTTACTTTGATTTAACTGTTCAAAAACACCATTTTGTTTTACTAGTTTTGTTATTGTTAATTAGAACCAGGCCACGAAGTCATGCTCTCTTCGAACTTGATCAGCCACGTGATTTCCCTGTTCCAAAATGCGGACAAAGCGAACAGCAGCTAGAAACCTAAGAAGGATGTCAATATACGGGGATTCCTTGTCACAGAACAATGGTCTCGAGCATTTGCCGCATAACAGCTGATGACCACAGATGAGTCGGATTCTAAAATAAAACTGACCCATTAGAAAAGCTTTTGATGAAGAGTTCAAGAGGTTAGATAGCTCTCAACTCTGCCAAATACGAGAATATCCGATCCACTCCCACGATTTTGGGAGAGGGACAAATGAGCAACTTCACTCAACTTCTTCAGTCAGCCTGGCTTTACCCAGTGACATTCTCAGAATACAGCAAAACCAGGCAGCGCTCTCTCTCCGAACTGTGGGAAATAAACTTGTTTACTCTGGAATAGAGGCTTCGCGTCCTGAAGTCATCTTGCTTGACAACAAGAGATGCCTGGAAACTTATAGTAACAGATAACTTGCTGCATTGCCAATTTCCAAACTGAAAACCCAAATGGAGGAAAAACATTTCAGCAGAAAATTAGTTGTTGGCTGATCGGAGGATATGGTAACAATCTCTTCGCAATGAAGATAATATTTTCATCTTGCATTACTTGCGTATTTTCATTGTTCGATGGATGATAGGAAGGCAAGCAGTCATGATACTTACATAGCATATAATTACACAACATCCTGTATCTCTTGAAAGAACCAACGACCACATTTGTAGACACACACAAAAAACTCCAGGTTCGTTGACAACAAAGAACTCTAGTAAGTAGCAACTGGAAATAACTGAAAGCAGCTTAGTCTTCCCCGACAAGGAAAAAGGTAGCAGGACCGGCTGACAGCTCTCAGTATCGGTCATCCTCATCATAGAATGTATACCCGCTACTCCTCTTGGATTTACCCTGCATGGAGCAATTATCTTATTAGTTGCAATGTGCAGGAGATATTTAATGCTATTGCTATATAATATTGATAAGACATTTACAGTCACAATCAATTAAGGGAACTCCCGAAAAATCTTTGGTGACAAAAATGTTAAAACATAAAGAAAACATGACAAAAACATTTCACCACCGGAGGATGATCTTGTTATGGGATCCAATGGGTGGTCCCACCAATCCAATGGCTCATAGGTATGCTTCAAGTTTTTTCTTAATATTTAGCATTAGTCTCTCACCCCTCTCTGCTTATCCATCAGGCAAAGAGGGAATGACGTGGCAAGTGCCTCTTTCATCCCTCTCCACTTATCCATCGGTCCTTTCCACTCAAACATAGTGTTGGCATTTTATCAGTAGACTCACTCCTAGAACAATATTGGTCCCAAAATTAGTTTAAAACAATTGTTAATGGCTCATCACCTACCTTTGTAATGAGCTTCTCAAAAGCAGAAGTTCCATTCTCTTCGATGTATTTCTCAGCAGCAGTTAGAACGTCATCTGGTTTGCTGAAGACATCCTTCTTTCTTGGGACATACCATATATTAAGGGTTTGCTGTGGGTTGGCAAAGAAAGGTCTCACAAAATTCTCATAAACATATGTAGCACCACTGAAGTATGGAATGACCAACCAGCAGGTCAAAATGAGCCTTGCATATGGCCAGATTGGTATCCTGCCATTACATTCACAAGCTTAACAAATTCTGGCTACAGAGAAATACATCAGCAAAAGCGGACTGTTAAAATAACAATTACAACTTAACAAGGCTTTTCATCATATAGAGAGACTACCCCAGAAACTAAATAAAATTAACTTCCATGATAATTGATTTTTTTCTTGTACTTTATTCCATGAAAAAGTACAACAAAATTGCACCAAGCTATAATGTCACAATAAAACATGTGCTCCCCATTCAGGGAAGATATTATTCAGCATGATAAACTTCGAACTATATTTAGGATGGAACAGAAGGCAAGATGACTTAATTCTCTCAAAGGACAGTTCTTCGTGTGTTGGTCAGCTTTGGATAATACCAGAAATAGCGAAAAAGAAGTTACAAAACAATGTTATTCAAACTAATTTGCCACCACAGGCAATGCAATTCCCTAATTTCTTGTACTTTATTTGAAGAGCGTAACAATGCTAATATATGTAAGAGAAGAAAAATTACCACTCAATGACTTTGGCAAAGGTAAGCTCAAAGAGTGTGATCATTGAGTAAAGAATCCAGTAAGTAAGCCATTGCTTATCATCAACGTGAGATTTAGTCTCAATTGCCCTAATTGAGGCATACCTGTCCAAACACAGCCAATCAAGAGAAACAATCTATTCTCATTCCACCAACAAAATTGAATATTTGATGAACCCTTTATGGACGAGCCTATAAATTAACGCCCAAAAAGTATTACAATCGAAAACTAGGATAGCTGCAAAAAAACTAAGGAAGGAAAAGGAAGAAGAAAAAAGGAAAGAGGGAACAGAGGGGTACTTACAGAGGATAAACAAGACTAACCACAGGCCTGAAAATTATTCAAATTAGAAGTTAGATGTTTCTTTTTTAAAGCACAGTGCATATATAGAACATTAACAAAACTATGAGTCTGCTATGTCTTTTAATAACCTATATCATGAAAAAAGAGAGTACATATATGTTTTGAGGGGTTCAACCATCGCATTAACAAGGTAATACACACATCACACATGAAAGTAAGAAGCAAAAGTACCAGTATAATAAAAATTGAAGCTTTGGGTGTTTTTAGTTTCAAGAAATCTTGAAACAAAAAGATACAGCAGAAGGAAAGCATACCCAGAAAGAACGTCGAAGTTCTTAAGAAGAACCTTGAAGAAGCTTCCAGTCCCAGATCCCATCTCTGTGAGAAAAACAAAGACAATGTTGTTTGATTTCTTTGTCCCTGTACTCTATTACAAGAAGTAGCTCCTCAGTCTGTCTCGATGACTGTGTGTTGTTAGACAGGTGTTCAAAACGCTGAGACGGAAGAGAGTCCTATAAAGTATAAAGTAAAGAACAACGCGGAAGCTGCCAAAAGCTTTGTTTCCGGGCTTTTATTTAGTGTGTCGCGGAGTACGGTGGTTCCTGTAATCTACGGTGTCAGTTTGTTGAATGATTTGATTGTACAGCTCAACCACTAACAAAGGCACTGCCCTACTTTTTCCTAATTGGCAGGGGGTTTGGTGCAACGAACACTGTGGAATCTATGCAAGCGACCGACCCTTTCCAACGATAACGATTCTCGAATTTGGTATCTGGTCAGCGCTGTACATTTCGAGTTTGTTTATTCTTGAATTTTAAAATATTTAAAAAAAATAAGTATTTTTTATTTTAAATTAATTTTTAAAATTATTTTGATATATTAATATTAAAAATAATTGTTTAAAAATAAAAAATATATATATAATTTTAATATATTTTAAAAATAACTCTAATTCGACAGATAAGTTTATTTAAAATAATTACACAACTTAATTTGAATTTTAAGCTAGGAACTAATTTAATTTATATCTATTTATTGAATAATTGTGTTTTTAATTTCTTTAGTTGAACATAATTATAGTATGGGAGATCTCAAATTTAGTCCTTCACCTATGTTCTTATTCCCAGCTGGATCACAAACTTATAAATCTTATCAATTTAGTCCCAACTATTTCATATTTTCTTAATCATTTCCGTTTACTAATTTTTATATCCAATTTTATTCAAAAACAAACTCATCTTATTGCATAAACTAGAGTGTTTGCCGAAATTCATTCCAGAAAACTGTTTATTCCATCATTTAGGCTATTTAGAAATGTGGCTATAATTACTTTTTAAAATAATTTTTTGTGTTGAAATCGCATCAAAACAATCCAAAATATATAAAAAAAAATAATTTTTAACAAAACAAAATTATTATTTTTTTGTGAAACGCGATTTACAACGCATTACTGGATAGTTTATAATAAATAGATAAAACTTGTGTTTTTTTTTTTCTTTCACTTTATATAATTATCCTAGTTTTGTTATTACTTTTTATTATTACATCAAATATCTCAATAAATTAACAAATCATCATTATAATTAAATCTATAGAATGTCTACAAATTGCAATATTTATGTTGTTATAATTTTAACTAAATAAAGAGATCAATGTTTTTATATCATACAATAACTCTCCGAGTACAACATCTCATTACATCAATTGGAGCCATAATGGCGAAGTTCTAGTCATTTTCAATAACTTTAAGATTTATAATATTTTAAACTTAATTCAAATATTTTTGTATTCAACGTGGCAAGTTCATCTTTCTCCGTTATTTTCAATTATTTATGCTGTATTCCAAAAAAATTACTGTTTATAACTATTATATTTACAGTTATGTTTAATGGGACAAAAAGAATCTAGATGGTATATATATATACTAAAGTCTATGACTATAATTTTTTTATTATTATTAATATGGGTGTTCGGGTTAATTTATGTATAACTCAACTAATTTTATAAATTCTAAAATTAGTTATTATATAAGTTTTCAATAATTTTAAAATTTATAATATTTAAATTAAGAATTTTTAAAAAATAAAACGTTAGGGGCATTCTGAATCATCAGTGTTTTCTTGCAAATTAATGCAATTAATCATCTGCTCTAAATATTATTTTTTTCTTTAAACTCTTTTAATTTGTTGCATGCTGTCTTTGGAGTGTAGATTTACTTCTAAACAGATCGTGGCATCATAGTACGTAGAATATATGAGATATATTCTAGTACTTATAAAACATTTCTTAGGGTTCTAAATGAAAAGCTTAAACATTTATATATGCCATTCAAGTCATAAAACTTTTATCAACTCTAAATGCCCTTTTCTCTTCTCTCTTTTTTCCCAAATCCTCTCCTCCCTTCTCATCTATTTTAATTAGACATAGTTTTTTATTATTATTATTAATGCAACCTAAGTAACAGCTGTTGTGGAGAAGGGATGTTTTATCCACAATATACGAGAGAAAAGGAATAATTAATAAGAAAGAAAAATGGAGCGTGGTGAGGGGAAGCGCTAGCAAAGGTGAGGACGTCAGCTTGAAAAGTGAAGACCAGAAAGGACTGCGAAAAAAGGAAAGCTGGTGCAAGATTGCCAAGTATGTTAATGCTCGATCCAGTCTCATATATATTGTGAAAATAATGAACCAAAATTTGTATGAAGCATATGTAGCAGGAAAAAAGGTGGAAGAATTTATGAAGCATACGTAGTAGGGCAAAATTTGTATCACAAGGAAAGTAATCCAGATGTAAATCAATAGAGAAAGGGCAAATCTCATATATATATATATAGTGAAAATAATGAACCAAGCACCCATCTGTCTAAAATCCACAATCAACTAGGTAGTGATCTAGTGGTAAGAACTTGGGACCAAGAGGTTTGCTCCCTCTATGGTCTCAGGTTCGAGCTCTAGATTGTTCATATGATGGTCACTGGAGACTTACATGATCGTTAACTTTAGAGCCTGTGGGATTAGTCGAGGTACGCGCAAGCTGGCCCGGACACCCACGTTAAACTAAAAAAAAAAAAAATCCACAATCAACTAGCTAAAATCTGTACGTAGCAGCTAGCCTCCACAAATATAGATAAATCAGGATGAAGAGTAATGTAATTTTTTTTTTTGCATGAGAGCACTGTCACTGAAAAAAGGATTTCACGGCAAATCCATGTAGCAAGCAATGGATTTAAAAGAAGGCCAAGTAACAAAGGAACCTGTAAAAGAATAGCCAATAAGGGCTAGATCAAAAATCAAAAGCAAAGAAAGATAAAATTAAAGAAAGGAAATGTAAAAAGAAGAAAAAAATGTGGCAAGTGACAAAAGTCGTAAAGCACAGAAAAGCTCGTTGGAACAATGTCGTAAAGGCAGCTGCAAAGTAAATATCCTAGGAAATATGTAGAAAAAAAAAAAAAACAGGATAATATCAATGGCAAACTAAGAAGCGACAGCATGGTGAACTAAGATGATATAGAAATCTGAAAAAAAAAAAAAAAAAAAAAAAAAAGGAAGGAAGAAGAAGCTAATTTCAAGGATAAATGGACTGGGCCAATAAGAAGGGATAGCAAACAGTGCAACAAGCTGTCTTTTTTTTTTTTTTTTTTCACAGCAAATCCATTCCTAGATATATAGACAAGAAAAATCGCACCTCAACAATTCATTGTCTTACGAAGCAAATGTTTTTCTAGACCACAAAGGGATGCTTTTCGCTATAGAAATTCTTTTTTACAGAGAAGCCCAAACTTCTCAGTAAACTATTCAACGTGATGGCCAACTAAAGCACCGAAAAGCTTGTTGGAATACACAGTTTTTAAAAAACCATCTCAACTCAATAGCTTAAGTTGTTAGGTGAGATTTTAAGATATAATTTATATTATTTTTTAACATACCTCCTTAAATAAAAGCCCTTTGAGTATGAAACTTGCGCAGGCTCATATTATCTTGTGCTTAATTTTTATCAAATAAATAGAGATAATAAAATTCAAACTCTTGACCGTTTGGTCATTAAGATTCTAATATCATATTAAAAAATTATTTTAACTCAATAACTTAAAATGTTAGATAAGATTTCATAATATAATTTACAATGGAAAGATTTGTTAAAAAAAGCTGGAAAAATAGCAAAAGGCAACAGCAACACGGTGAAGTAAGATGACATAAACATATGACAAAAGTCACAAAACCTATTTCAAGGATATATGGATTGGGCCAACAAGAAAAGAATCTCTTGAAATGGAGCGTGAGCAGGTAGGGTAACGAACAGTGCAGCAGGCTGACTCTTTTTCTTTTTCTTTTTCTTTTTTTCCAGCAAATTTGTTCTTGGATAAGCAAGAAAACTCTCACCATAACAGTTCATTGGGTTGCGCAACCAATGTCTTTCTAGATTTCTCAGTTAACTATCATGACAGCTCAACAAAAGGGTAGAAATATTAATTTAATTTCTTAGCAGCTTTTATATGCTTCATCCATCACAGGTACGTACGATGACATTAATAAAAAAAACAATGGTCTTAAAGAATCATTTCTTCACAGCATAACTTGGTTATATGTCAACGTTAATTAATTATATTGCTAGGATGCCTACCGAAAGTACCAAGAGCTAGCACAGAAAAAAAAAAGAAAAAGAAAAAAAAAAAAAGCAAGTATTTACCAGCTAAGATGGTGGAAGTAACATCACCAGCTAAACCTTTCTTTATCAAGATAACATAGACTTTTAAAGTAACTCTGTAGTTGTTGTCATTGAACACACTTAATTTAATTATTCCAATTACACACAGAATTACAAAAAAAAGAAGAACATTATGAATTAATTAATTGTCAGCAGAGGCAGAATATAAAATTCAGAAAGGCAATGAAATCAAGTTTGTGCGCAATGCAGAGAAGGAGATAAAAGGCACGAACTTGCGCAAACAAATTATAGTTGAAGCACGCACCTTATAACAAAGCCTTTGTAAATGCAAAATGAACTAAAAGATTAGTTATTTCTAAGAAATATTAGCATAGGAGATATAGGCTTTGCAGGGATGGTTGATCGTAGCGAAAGGAAAAGAAAGTGAAAGTGATGGCTAACTCATGAACGAATTAAAATATCACAGGTTGGGCTGCTGATGGGAAATAATCATAAATATGGCACAATAAAATAAGCTTGCCATAACAGAACAAAAGTTTTGAAAAGACAGCCATGTAAACAAATTAAAAAAAAAAAAAAAAAAAGACAAACCACCCTTGGCTGTCAAGCTCAGACTAAAAAAGTATCCATATGCATAAATAAAAGAAAGAAAAAAAAAGACTACATAAATTGAATCTGTGGTATTTTTAAAAATTTAATTTCATCCTTCTTGAAGCACCTAAATATGAAAGGGAATGTAAATTTAAAGTTAATTTAAATAAATATTGAATCAATTTATATAAAAAATACACGGATTTAATTAGATTTTTAATGGGTTAAATTAATTTTATTAAAAACTTAATTAATAAAAATTTAACTTCTAAAAACATTTTATTCATGACCACGTATTTGAGTCTTTAATGTAAATATAAAGCCATACATTAATTACGCAACATGGATCCTACTCGATGCACTTCATTATCTTTCTTCTTTCCACCACATCCTCCTTTTTCGAGCCATTATTCAAAAATGTTCACAATCCTTCCCAACCATAGTGCTTACTCTATTCACTTAGCCATGATGATAATATCTAAAAATGGTGTTGAACTACTAATTAGATATTACACAATTCGAGGGTTGACTCCACTAAAAAAACTAGGTCCTCGATCATATTGGTTAATTTGGATTAACCTAAAAAATATTTTTAAAAAAATAAAATTTTAAAAGTTAAGAAACGTTTTGTGTGTGTGTAATCTATATATATATATATATATATATCCTATAAAGAAAAAAAATAAGAAATAAACTCAAGTTTGTTGGATTCCTGACTCAAAAACCTATCAACATACCAAATTTCGGTTGAAAAAAAGCTTATATAATAGATATATGATTTTTCTAAGACAATCTATAAATTCTACCAGTAGACAGGTTTTGTGAAGAAAGAAATCCAATTTACTTCCCAAGCTTTCAAACCGACATGACAATTATTTATTCATATGGAAAATGTCTTTACACATGCAAATTAACTTCACTAAGTCCAAAGTCAAAGTTTGAAAATTTCTTGAAAGACTAATATTGTTCCTTTTTTATATAAGAAAGTAGTTATTATATTACTTAACTATAAATTGTCTACTTTGAAAAATGACTCTTTTTTTTTCTTTCCTGATAAAAAAGAACTAGTAGGAAGGTGGGTATTAGGTTTTTTAATCTGATAAAAGGAAAGAAAGAGGGGTGAATGAGGTGAGGGCTATAAAGAAAATAAAAACTCACTTTTTTTCTACACCATAAATTATATTTTTCATCTTTTTTCTTCTTTAGTTTTTCGATATTCATGCAAGAAAGTTATTTTTCTTAGTTGAAAGGTTATAGAAGCCTTCGAATTTCAAAAACTACGAGATTTATTTTATCTTTTTTGTTTAGTTTATATTATAAGTGTTGTAACCCATTTTTGGGTCCCCATGAAAAATAAAATAAATAGCCAAAAGAGGTTAGAAAAAATAACAGGAGGCAGAAGCGCTCAGAAAACAGTCAGAAAATTGGTCAAGGAATTTTAAAAATACAAGGATTGAATTTTTGACAAATATTCTTAAGGATGAAAGCCCTATTGAGAAGGAAAATTTGAATTTTGAGGAGAAAAGCCTAAATTTGGATGTTTATGGATTTAATTGGATTTTTATTTGAATTTATAGAAGATTTAATTGCAAGAAAAATTGATTTTTAAGTCAATTTGGGCTTTAATTAGAAGAAATTTAAGTTTTGGGGCCAAAATATATTTTTTAGGAATTTATTGGGTCAAATCAGGGGCTTAATTGCATAAATATTGAAGTTTAAGGTTATCGTGATTCATGACGATAAGTTACTGATCTACTTTTTCCAAGACAGTCTATCGGGGTCGGCGCTAAGTTGGTACATGAGGCTGGATAATGCCAAGATCAAGAAATGGAAGGATTTAGTTGAGGCTTTCCTTAAGCAATACAAGTTTAATTTGGAAATTGCTCCAGATCGAATGAGCCTTATGTCAATGGAAAAGAGAAGCCAAGAATCAGTAAGGGTTTATGCGCAAAGATGGAGGGACGAGGCCATGCATGTACAACCCCCTTTGATAGAAACGGAGATGGTGACTTTGTTCGCCAATACATTCAAGGCACCCTACTATGAGCATTTAATGGGTAGCTCATCTCAGCATTTCTATGATGCTGTACGCATAGCGGAAAGAATAGAGCAAGGAATTAAAGCTGGACGCATAATTGAGCCATTGGAGACAAAGGGTTTTTTCGGAAGAAAATTGAAAGGTCCCGTTAACAACTTCGAAGGTGGGTCCAATGACAAGATAACATATTCATATAACCCACAAATACCTACCTCTCATGTGGCCCGCATAAACTTTAACAAACTTTTTTCCCCCTAAATCGAGCAAATGGCTAGTCAAACCCCAAACAACCACAACGACCAAACACAAGATACATTTCAGAACAACTACCGCATTACCCATGCCTCTGAAGGACATATATGCCAAACTACTGAGCATTGGACAAATAGCTCCTATCCCTACATTACCACTACAACCACCATTCCCCATCTGGTATAAGCCCGAGTTGACTTGCGAGTACCATGCTGGTATTCCCGGGCATTGTCTTGAAACGTGCTATGGTTTCAAGAACAAGTTGTTGAAGCTCATCAAGATAAGATGGGTGTCATTTGAAGACACACCCAATATCAGTTCAAATCCATCGCCACATGACAAAAGTGATAGGGGATAAAGGATTGGAAAACTTTGGTCAAGAATCGTCAATAATGAAGAAGGCGAGATCGAAGGAGAAGAGAAGGAAGCGCAAGTGGGGAAGGAAGATGAAGCATTGCCTCGGTTGACTTTCCACACACTAGAAGAAGTTTCAGAACGGGTTGACCCAAGAACTTCTCGTAGTTTTCAAAATGTAAAACGACTTTATTTGCCTTAGCAATGTTTTTTGTCATTTGCTTTTGTCATTGCTTTTATTTTCTCTAGTAGGCAATCAGGGCTCATGATGTCAGCCAGATTTTGTGTTTGTCTACCTTTTCTTTAAATAAATGATGAGTTTATGCATTTTTTGAACAAGTTTGAGTGGTTACAAAGAAAGTATCATAAAATGGTTTAATATGAAATTTAAGCTAACCCTAAAGTACAACCCTATCATTGATAGCATAATGAATTGCAGAGTCTATATGCATTTTTGAAATAAAAAAAATAAATCATTATCTCTTCATTCATTAAAAAAAAAGTTTATCACTAGCTGAATGAATTACTAGGATCGCACCCCTACACTGGGGGCAAGCCGAGATGTTTTATGAAAAGTTTTACGTGTTTAAAATTGGATGGAAGCCTATAGATTTAAAAAACAAGCTAAAACATTTGACAAAAGCATGACAAAAAGGCAAATACAAGTCATACATTTTGAGAAAATGACTACTTGAAGAAAGTCAAAGACTTCTTCTCCAAGAATATGATAGGCAACACGAGAGATGAATCCAGCATACGACTTCAAAAGCAAGTTCATGTTAAGAGGGAGTCTTATGAACTAGAAGAAGAGCATGGGGCCTATGTTTCAAAACCAGGTACGAATGCATGCATTGCATCTAATCATAAATCATTGCATATATGTTTTTTGGATCGTTACAGGAGGAGATCTTAGCGCATTCTAACAAGATTATGGACGAAGAAAGAATCATTGAGTTGATTCTAGAACAACAAGAAGAGAAGATAATGGTTTTCAAACCATGCCAGCAGGAAGAACGACATCGATAACATTCGGTAAAAAGGAATCGCCAAATGGGATTCCAAGTTGTTGAGATCGCCAGAAGGGATCTCGTATTTCGATGGAGGTCGCCAGAAGGGACCTCATATTTCAGCTTTGAATAAAAGGAATCACCAGATGGGACTCCAAGTTGTTTGAGATCGCCAGAAAGGGTCTCGTTTTCGATATTCATCAATGGAGGTCGCCAGAAGGGACCTCAAATTTCAACTTTGGTATAAAAGGAATCACCAAATGAGATTCCAAGTTGTTGAGATCGCCAGAAGGGATCTCGTATTTCGATGGAGGTCGCCAGAAGGGACCTCAAATTTCAGCTTTGGTATAAAAGGAATCACCAGATGGGATTCCAAGTTTGTTTGGCTAAAGGAGATCGCCAGAAGGGATCTCATATTTCGATGAAGGTCGCCAGAAGGGACCTAATATTTCAGCTTTGAATAAAAAGAATCGCCAGATGGGATTCCAAGTTATTTGAGATCGCCAGAAGGGATCTCGTACTTCGACATTCATCAAGGAAGGTCGCCAGAAGAGACCTCATATTGAAACCATTTCTTAGAAAAAGCATGGAGTTTACTAAGAATTCTTCCCCCTGGGTAGGTCACCCATACAATGAGACCATTATTTTTCTTGGGTAGGTCACCCATACAATGAGACCATCATTTTTCTCGGGTAGGTCACCCATACAATGAGACCATCATTTTTCTTGGGTAGGTCACCCATACAATGAGACCATTCTTCATCTTTTTTTACCTGGGTAGGTCACCCATAATAATGAGGCCATTCTTCCCCCTGGGTGGGTCACCCAAAGAATGAGACCACTATTTCCCTTTTCCACTCGGACAGGTCACCCATCATAATGAGACCACACACATTTTTTTTTGTATTGGTTATGGGTAAAGGAATCGCCAGATAGGATTCGAGGTTAAAGGAGATCACCAGATGGGATCTCGGATGGATTTCCATGTTGATCAAACTAAATTAAGAATTCAGAGGATCGCCAGATAAGGATTTCGAGATGACTAAGTTTTGATCATAGTTTTTGGGCTAAGGAAAAATTTGTAAAAGACAAAGTTTCAGATCGGTTTAAGCTCTGACCAGATCAGTTTCGGGATTGCCGTTTTGGGTTTATCTTTATAAAACTTACTGCGCAAAATCCATGCTCCGTAAGTATTATAAAGAGGGGGCATCTGTTGTAACCCATTTTTGGGTCCCCATGAAAAATAAAATAAATAGCCAAAAGAGGTTAGAAAAAATAACAGGAGGCAGAAGCGCTCAGAAAACAGTCAGAAAATTGGTCAAGGAATTTTAAAAATACAAGGATTGAATTTTTGACAAATATTCTTAAGGATGAAAGCCCTATTGAGAAGGAAAATTTGAATTTTGAGGAGAAAAGCCCAAATTTGGATGTTTATGGATTTAATTGGATTTTTATTTGAATTTATAGAAGATTTGATTGCAAGAAAAATTGATTTTTAAGTCAATTTGGGCTTTAATTAGAAGAAATTTAAGTTCTGGGGCCAAAATATATTTTTTAGGAATTTATTGGGTCAAATCAGGGGCTTAATTGCATAAATATTGAAGTTTAAGGGCCAATTAGGGACTTAATTGAGAAAATCCGAAACCAAGGACCAATTTGAAAAAGGCGCGTAAATAGGGGTGCTGTATTGTATGGATCCGGGGTCAAGTTGAAGAATTTGAAAACTGGAGGACTAATTAAAAAAATCGGCTGGTTACTGTTCACTTTCTTCCTCAAAAAGCTGCCTGAGTGGCTGCTTTCCAGGCGCGTTTTCCGGCTCGTGTGGCCTCCAAATCCGACAAAGCTTGCACCAACATGTTCGCATGAAACCCCTTTATCCCGGAGAATGGTCCAGTCGGGTCGGAAAAGTTATAAACGGCTCCGTTGAGTGGCTCAAAGTGGCCACCTCGGGCAGTTCACAGCCTGGAGCTGCCAAATTTGGCAGCTCGAGGTGCACACTTTGAGCCAACGGTTGAGATGCTTCCCAACTGAATCAAGGGCTGAAATTTTTGCCAACGTAGACAAGATTGTCCTCTTCCACAGCCTATAAATAGAGTCGGATTTGATGATCTGAGGGATGAGAAATTCGGGTCCAAAGTTAGCCAAAAACCAGCATTTTTGCCCAATTTCTGCAGATTTTTCTTCTTCTTCTTTCTTCCTCTGCAACAGGAAACCGACGCCGTCTTCCTCCAACTCCACCGCTGCAACCACCGGCTGAACCACCTCATCACAGCAGCCACAACCCCTTCGGCCAGGTGAGCCCCTTTTCCTTTCCTTCTCCTTCCTCTTCCTCTCCTCCTTTTTTTCTTCTTCTTCCTCCTTTTCTACTGTTCACTGCATGAACAGTAGGCGTGAAATATAATTCACGTCCTACTGTTCACGCAGGACGTGAATTATATATATATATATGTGTGTGTGTGTGTGTTGTATTATATTATATATTATATTATATTATATATGTAATATAATATATATGTATATTTTTTCTTTAAAAAAAATATTTTGAAAAATCTTTGAAAAAATATTGTTGATTTTCTTGCATTTTTGTCAAAATGGCTTAATAATGGTTTGTATTTCTATACTGTAGAGATATAAATTCATTATTAAAATACCCGATTTTCGTCAAAACATCAAAGACTTTCAACATAAAAAATGTTTTTGCTCGCAAAAAAATTCTAAAAACTCCTTAAAAATATTGTTGATTTTTCCTGCATATTTTTGTTAAGGTGGATTAATATTGGGTTGTATTTTTATACCGTAAGGATACAACCCCACTATTAAAATAGCCGATTTTCATCAAAGCATAAAAAAATAATATTTTCCAAAAAAAAATTGTTTTGCTTTAAAAATACGGCCTAGTCTCTCCAATATATATATATATATAAATATTATAACATCATATTTTCACACAACAAAGGAAATTTTCAAAAACAATATATGTATTAGCATGCATTTTGGCTTTAATAACCAGTTTATTCAAGCCATGAGAACTAGGCCAATATTTCAAAAATTCTAAAAAAATCTTTTTTGTTTTCTTTTAGTATTTGGGATTATGAATTTATACATAAAACGTATTCCTAAATATTATTAATAAAATTTTGGTATAGACTTTAGAACGGTTAGGATTTTACCTGTTAAGATAAAGACCTTCTTACCGAAGAGGATTTTTCTTGGACCATAGACAAACCAACAACTAGAAGTACAATAACACTTTAGTTTTTTATCAGACAATACAACAATGCAGCTTACCTTAGGTAGGGCGTATTTGGGGTGCTAATACCTTCCCTTTACGCAACCAGTCCCCGTACCCGATCTCTGAGACTAGTTAGGGTTCCTAGTGACCAAAATACTAGGTGGCGACTCCAAAGAACCAAATCAAATAAATCAAATAGAAAAATCGCCAGTCGAATCCGCATTTGGATTATTTTTTTAGGGTGCGACAATAAGTATGAATGTTTTTCTATGCTTATTTTTTATGATTGTTAAGTTATTATTCTAACAAATCTATTGCTAAGTTTGTTATCAAAAATCGGAGTTGTGATATTTAACTTGTGAAACAACTAAGTTTAATAATTATAGCGGATTTATGTTGTTAATATTAGGGAAAACATTCAATTAAATCAAGTATTGACTACATATAATTATGTTGTCTAGATTTATCACCTTATCTATTTTTTTAAGGTTGCCATTAAATTAAATTACTAGTGCAAGTATTGTGGTTGTTTAATTAATGATTAGGGTTAGTTATATTACGGATTGGTTAACTGACTAATATTAAAAAAATATAAATATTTAAAATATAAATTAATGTATCATCTTAATGATTAGATTTAGTTTTTGGTTGTGGATGTTTACTTGATTAAATCTTTCTCGTGAAATCGATCATTCACTTGTCTATATTATTTTATTTATTTAAATTATGGTAATTAATTTATCTAACTATAATATTGTAATATCAAGACCTTAAATTGCTTGGATTGCAAATCAACCTGTTGACCGGAACGGGTTTTATTTGTACGTATGATATAAAGCATGGAGCTTTGAATATGTTTAAGAATAGTGTAATCATCTCCTTTTCTATTAATGGTGGGTGGAACACCTCATTCTATCACCGTATTAAAGTAAATCAAGGTCACTAACAAGTACCAACAGGTGCGTGGCTCAGCGGTGGGAGGGAGCAGCTTTCCTTCTTTCGAACCTAGGTTCGAGTCCCAGTAGGAGTCGGGCTAGAAAGTTTGCTCCTTTCCTGTCTCTACTAAGTCCTTCCTATGCGGTATGTCTGTCACCCCCGCGGTGCCTTACCTGCTCACTAGGGCTTGCAGGATGTTCAGTGGGCCGTGGGATTAGTTGTGGTGCGCGTAAGCTGGCCCGGATACCCACGTTATCAAAAAAAAAAAAAAAAGGTCACTAACAAGTTTTCTTACAAAACGATCTAGCAATTAGTACAAGCAGATTTGTCATATTACAAATTTTAACTTCCTTTGAACAACCATATATCTTTTCTCGATCTAATAGATATATTTGTATTGTTTTCCTCAAAAGTCCTTTTTTATTCAATGACACAACAAAATTTAATAAATGATAAGAAGCGATAACCATGTATTCGTACGCTACTAGTTATATTCATTTCTTTTTTCTTTTTGTTTTTGTAAGAAATTTAATCTAGTTATATTCATTTCTAGTATAATATGTAGTGGCCAGTCACGCACAGTATCGTTAAGTACAATATCGTTGGCATTGTTTGTCAAACTAATTCGAAAAAGACCCTAGCTAGGTGATTGCATTATTAGATTAACTCATGGAAGAACTTCGAGCTAATTATTTTTATTAAAATTGCATTGTTTCATTCTTTAAGAAAAAAAATCCTTTATATATATATATATATATAATATATATATATATATATATATATATATATATATGCAAGTGAAATAGAGATGATAATATTCACAACCACATGCCCTTATTAAGCAACCAAATTAAGGATTGGCAAAAGTACTGTCATAGTAATATATAGAAATAGGAAAGGAGAGGCTAATTAGGGTTCTTGTTGAGGAAATTGATACACCAATTTAAAGAGAATGTTGTAGGCTAATTAAGAGGTATTGACTGCATAATGGGTTATGCGAATCACGTCTTCCGGCGTTGACGGTGGATGGGTCTTGTTTCTCATTCTCAGCTCCTGGTACTCTTTGTACCGGAAACCTCTATACTTGGGTGCCTCTCCGATGTCTTTCGTAAACTGCTGCAGTGGCTCAACCCACTTGTCTCCGTGCAAGTTATAAAAGAAGGCGTATGAATATCGACTTTTGGATTTTGGCCTCACCACCCTGTGGGTTGCGCTCTTGAAATTATTGTTGCTCAATACCTTAATTTGAGATGTGTGTCCGGTGCCCAAATTGAGTCAGCAAACAATATTGTAGCTCTTATGAGCATATTATATTTTACATGCAGACGAAAATAGGAGAGAACAATAATAGCAAATGATTATTATGATTACAGATCTATTATTATTATTACAAATAGGAGAGAACAATAATATGCCCGAATTTATTGATTATAATTCTTATTTCAGATCTAGTGCTTTAGTAATTTAACTCTTCTTTTAAAAATTAATTATGATTACAATTAGCAAATGATAACATGAGATTAATTGCAGCCTAAGAATAAAAGTTATATGATTCGAACGCGTAATAATTAATTTACCCATGAAAGCTTTAATATCATATTAAATGATTAAATCAACTCAAAAATTTAGTTAGAAAAGGGGGATTTTAGTTAAGAAAAAAATAAAAATAAAAGGAAGAGGGCATGTTCCTCCGAGAAAGATAGATATATTTTACCTGAATAACATCGCCGACGTTAACTACTAAGGAGCCCCTCGTAGGAATGACTGGAATCCATTCCCCATTTTTGCGAACTTCTAAGCCTCCGGCTTCATCCTGGAAAACAAAAGTGATGCAATTCCCGTCTTCGTGCTCAGTGATTCCGTTGTTTTCAGCTTCGGTTGCAGGGAAATAATGCAAGGCTGCCATGAAATCCCAGCTCCTGTCGCCATTGAATTCCTTGAGGAAGGTGGAAGGGAGACCTAAACACTGGCTTAATATGCTCTCTATAAGAACACCTAGCCTTGTAAAGTAAGCGAATATCTGTTCCAATACCTCCCTGGAAAAATCAATCAGGGAAAAGGAAATGTTAATGCAAAAAATATAACAGGGCAACATTAAAGAAACAATTATGCGAGCAAGCGTGACCTAAAATGAGGAGGGTTTTGTGGGTAGACGTTCAAGTTAGAGCCTGGGGGAAACATCAATAAATACTCGTTCTTGTCTGGCGATTGATCTGGTTGCCTGTTATAACCAGCCGGAAGGGGAGCACCAGAATTAGGAGCACATTTGAGCTTCTCCTCAATCGGCAACGTCTCGAAAAATGTTTTGGAAAGCTCGATGGCTCGCGTCATCAAACCAAGCGGAACACCATGATTCACTACTTGGAAGAATCCATACTCGGAACAAGCTTGACCAATAATTTCTTTGGCTTTCTTCAGGCCATCCTCATCATCTTCTCGGAAGCAAGGTGAGAGATCAACGGTAGGAATGCAAGAGTCGCCCATTTCAAGTTCACCTCAGTTTTACTCGAGCGATTTTCACAAGGGAGTATAGCTAGTAGTACCCAAGTCTGGACTAACTATTCATTAAACTCCCACTTCTGCAATTTCAGTAAGCATAGTTTAAGCAACCAAATAAACAAAATCCGTTGCTTATGCGTGCCACCATAGAAACAAATAGTTCGGACAAACCAGATGACGAGTTCCACGTCGGAATTTGGTGTCGTTTTGCCATTGAGAATCTTAAAATTGTAGATCTTACTTGATTAACGTGCACCGCTTTTGGTAGGATTAAATTTTTTAATGTAAAAACAAAAATTAAGTTTTGTTGATGTGTTTTTTAGCCAAAAAAATAATTAAACCTTCTCGTGGCTTACTTATACAATCTAGTCTACTTGATGGATCTAAAAATAATTTGGATATCTAGTAAAAACATGATTTAACTCAAATAAAAATTAAGATAATATTTTTAAAAAATATTAAGATTTCAACATATTGGATCTATCTGAATCAATTTCAATTAACTTGTCAAATTTATGATCGAAGTCATGAGATAATGATAATATCATATAAAGCAAATCAAAACAAAAGTATAAAACTCAATTTCAAATCAACTCAATATTAAAGGGTGAAACAAAAAACAAATCCATTAGAAAAGAGACATAAAAATTAACTTGAGTTAACTTGTCAAATTCATTATCTAAGTTATAAGACCAGAATAACCCATAAAAAGTAAATCAAAATTAATTATAAAGCCTAATTTTCAATTAATCAATTGTTGCAGGTTGAAATTGAAAAAAAAAATTCACAAGAATTCTAATAATTAAAATTTAAAAGAAAACATATATTTATTGAGGTAAAACTTCCTTCATTTAGTTTTCGTTTTTTATTTTGATGAAAACATGTCTTTTTATCATAAACATGTTTTTTAAATAAAAAATTTTCATGAACCGAAAAGCAAGTTTCAACCCAAAAAACATATGCCATAATAATTTTTATGTGCATATATTAACAGATAAAATAATAACTAATTTATGAAAACAATATAAAAATAATATATATTTTTTTATTCTAATTGAATATTCACATTTAAGTTTTTTAAAATTGTTTTTTATTCATAAAGTACTTGCAAAAATCACCATAAAAAAACTCAAATCTCATTTAAAATGCATGGAATAATTAAATGATTTTTTAAATATGATTTTAATTATTTATTTTAAAAGGATTTTTTTAAAAATAAAGAGTTAAATGAATGAACCCACGTACACGTTTAGGTTAGAAAGGACATTCGAGACATATCGAGGCATACAAGACAGGCCAACATCCCCATACAAGGTTGCATGATTGAATTTTAGCTAGTGAATAGTTTGCTAAAATTTTAAATTCTTAATAAAGAAAACAAATATATAGTGTATGCACATAATCTAGTTTACTTTATTTAACTAGAAAGGTTACCAAGATGCATGAAGGTCAATTTATTTCATAATAAAGTTAGGACTAACATGTTATTGACATGAAACATATTTTTTAATCTTTAATAAACTGTTAAGAAACTGGTGTGTTGGGTAAATAGTTTATACTATTAATGTTTTATCAAATGTTTTTATATAGGTTGTTTGGAATCAATTTTCTACCATAATTGAGTTTAGATATAATGTGCAATTTGAATTCAATTGATAAATAAGTTGAATTCACACTTTGGAAAAGAGATTCTATAACTAAATTTAAATGCATTTTATTTTCTATATTATTATCATAATCACTTTTATCTTACATTCAAAGATCTCTTAATACTCTAGATATTTCTAACAACAAATAACTCACGTCCTTCAACCATAACATACACCACCATCTCTTTCTACCTCTAATACCATTATGAATAATCCAAAAAAATAAAACCTAAAAGCATTTTCTAATATCTTTTTTTCTCAAGACTACACAAGCCTTAAAATTATGGACAAATTATATATGATGGGATAAGAAGAGGAGCATTTTGGTGATGTTGTATGTTATAACTCATTTTTTTAGTCATTACCTAAATTCACCATTTTTTCTTTCTAAAATAAAAATAAAATGATAAAATAATAATAGCAAGAAAACTGGTATTTTGACAAAAACAAGCTGAGAAGATTTTTAAATGTAGAAAAACTCAAGCTATAATTTTGAATGGAATCGAGAGCCTAATTGTACTTCATTTTACCTAAAATTGGAAATACAATACAAATTCAACGTCAAGTTACATGATTATTGAACGAATCTACATAAAAAAGTAAGTCCAAGAACATAATTAGATTTTTAATATGTCAATTTGACTTAATCATGGACCAAATTAAAGTTTTAATTATATTTAAAAATTAATTTGGGTGAAGGATTTAATTAGGTCCAAGAACTGAATTATATTTTAAATGGGTCAAATTAATTTTATTAAAGGCTTAATTAGTGAAAATATAAGTTTGAGGGGCCAATTTGAGCTTAATTGAGATAATTAAAATTTTAAGAGACCAAATTTAATTTTTACAAAGTCAATTGGTTCAAATCAGGGGTAAAATCATAAGAAAATCAAAGTTATGGGGTTAATTAAGGGCTAAATTGAAGAAATTTTTAGCCAACGACCATGTTGCAAAAATCATCGAACTATAAGGACTCAATTGATTGAAATTAGAAGTGAAATTGAAGAAAATTAAAAGTTTAATGGTCAATTAAGGGTCAAATTGTATAAATCTAGGACCAAGGTCAAATGTTAAAAAGGCGTTGGAGTCAGGGCTAACATTGAAGTTCAATGAGAGTAAAATTGCATAAAATTAAAAGTTTATGGTCAATTAGTGGTGCAATTGAAAGAAATTAAATGATGGAGGATCAAATTGAACTTTGACAAAAACCCTAAAATGTCCAAAACAGCGTCATTTTGAACAGTAAAAAAAAAGGGACCAAATAATGTGTCGTCTTGTGACTGTTCATCTTTTTCTTCCTTTAAACTAGAAAAAAAACTGGTCGAGTGTTCTTCTTTTCTAAGGCATTTAATGCTTCATCTCTCCATTAAATTTGACAAAACTTGCACATAAACAATGACTTGACATCTAACTACACCCCAGTATGGTTCTTTCTGGTCAATTGACACCATAACAGTTATGGTACTACCTTAAAATAGCCAACCCAACCAGCCTACAAGTGACAAATTTGCCAATTCATGATAATCACTTTAAGCCAATAGTTGGAATCCTTTGGGGCTGAATCAATGGCTGAGATTTGACATTATTAAAGACAAAATATCGCTCTTTCATCCCCTGTTTCCATTTTTCTTCTCCCTGCCACCTCTTCTTCCTCTTCTTTCATTGTGCCTACGTTATTAATCTCACCACCAACCACACTCTGGTCTTCCCTACAATACTAGGAACAACTCCAACAACCATTTGCCTCCAGCTAAGCAAGGTTGCGCCACCTCCTCCTCTTGTGTTTTCCCCCTCCCTATTCTGGTCATTGCATGATTTTTCATGCAATGACCAGATAATTAACACGGTTGTTGGGTCGAGCTAGCAATCATGCGGTCCTGGACTGGCAGACCCCGACCAGATGGTTGGGCCGAGTCCATCCCAGTCCAATGTAAAAACAAAGGAAGAAGTTGGGTTGTTAGTCGACCCAACCTAGTCGGGTTGGACCCATTCTAGCCCAGTCTCTAGAGAGAGAGAGAGAGAGATAAGCATGTTGGGCCGCCAGTCAACCCAACTAGGCTTGGTTTGACCAAACAAATATATTTAATAATAATATAATGAAAAATTAAGATTTCAAAAAATATTTAATTAAAACATCTTAATTAAATTTAATTCAATTCAGATGATTTTAAAACATATTGTTAGTGAAAACTTCTTTTTCATGTTTATGTATTTTGTTCTTTTTCAATAAAGATTTTTTTTATTTGAAGCACCATTTCTTGAAAAAGAACTTCTCATGAATTGAAAAACAAGTTTCATTAAAAAAAAATCATAAAATTATGCCTTGCTAATATTGATGCAAATGTATGCAAGGATAAAGGAATAATTCATTTAAGTAAATTGTATGAAGAAAATAAAAAAAATGTTTTAATCTCATTGAATATTTATAAGAAATAATTTTTAAAAACTATGCATATTAGGTTCATATATAATTATTTATAAAGTAATTGTTAATGTCACCATTGAATAAAAAAATCTTATTTGAAAAGCAAGGTATGATTTTAAAAACATAATAATAATAATAATAATAATTGTCTTATTTAAAATAATTTTTATTTTAGAACCAAAAAGGGCATGCTTGGGTTTTAAAAAAAATCACTCACAAGCCTTTTTTTTTTTTTTTTTAAGGCCAAGTAACATTTCGACTATTGAAGAAATTTTCGGTCACCTTAAGTGATCAAGGAATTAAGATCCAAGATTTTTGACCACTGAAACCAAAATTTCGACATCTTTTAACATATAAACGCACAAAAAAAAAATCCTATAAACCTTTATAATCAAATTTTCAAGACAAAAACACAATGCAATTAGCCTAAAAACTAAAAATCAAAATAAAACAAACTTTTTAGATCTCAATCTACTTTTTCCAACATCATCTAGCACCCAAACCATCTCCATTGAATTTCTATATTCAAGATGAACTCATTAACAATAAAATAATTGTGTTTTAGTCCTAATTATGGTTAACCGAGAGCTTTCTCTCTCCTTACCTTTTTTCTATGACTTTTCTCTTTTTATTCCTCAACAGTTAAGGACTAAAATGCAAAAGAAATAAAGTTTTACAATTGAAATATACAAGTGAAAAACTATCAGGATGAAAGTGTAGAATATCATGCCATTTTAATAGTAAAAATGGAAAATTACAACAATTTTAGCTGTCTCTTTATACCAGTCCCTATTTTGAATTCTGTTTAACTTAACTCCATAATTATATTTTGTAATATCAATCTTTAATATAATGTAATGTAGGAGTAATTTTTATCATATCGCATATGCGAGAGATTGCAATGTGAAACAAGACCCAATACATCCAACCACTGGAATGACTAAAATAAAAGGAAGTAAAGTATAATGACTGAAGTGCAAATAATGAAAAACTTCATGGCCTAGAAAGGCAAAAAAGCCTATGAACTATCATGTGAATAGTGCAATGAGCATGTAGTTACCTGTATGAATAGTGCAATGCAGGAATATTCCATAGCCGGCTCTTAATGTGTGTTTTTGTTGTTACTTAGTTTATAGATTTAGATTAGTGCTTCATACATGTAGTTTTTCTTGGTGGGGCTGAGTGGTTTTATATATTTATACTATAAGAGAATGTAGTTTTATGACAAACAAATAGAGAATTTCTAGCACACAGATTTTCTTTTAGGTTTCCCGTGAAGAAAGTATCATTACATTACCGCTAAATTTCAATATTCGAATTGATATTGTGTTCAATCACTTCTCACTGCTATGCTCAAATTGATATTGCGTGTTCTAACACAGGTCGCTATGCTAAAGAGCCTACCTTTTTCCTGACTATTTCACAAATTCACTCTCACCGAATTGAACCATTGATATCATATTCCTGGCTTTGCTTCTGATGTGACTTCAAGTGCCATATCCTACAAATGTGAGAAAAATACCATCAAAGCGATGGATGACGATACTCAAGACATAGTTCTTTATGGATTATGAAGGTGCAAAGACGATCAAGTCGGGAAACTTCATGAGATTGGAGATGGCAATGTTTGTACACATTTTTTTATTCAAGATTCAAGCTGCCGAGGAGCCACAAGGTCCAAGGATTGCAAAGCTTGGGGAAACAGGCAAATCATGATCACAATGATTCCTATTGGCCTTCCCACTAATTATGAATGAAATAAGAGTAGGATACTGAACATTAAACTTGGTGTTTCAAAGTTATGAGAGTTAGCTACAAGATTTTGCACAGTTCCAATTATGCTAGTCATTAAGTTTAAATGGCATTATAAGATAAGCTATATAGATTTCATAATAATCCCACATCATTAACTTTCTATGATAGGATAAGCTATATAGATTTCTCAACTATCCCACAAACATAACTTTCTACGACAAACAAATATAGGATATTCAAATAGCTTTACACCACAGACATTCTACATTTGACTTGATGAGGTTCACAGCAAAAGGAGTTATAATAAAAGGCTAACATACCACCATCATCTATAAACCTGCATTTCAGGGAGGAAATCATAAAAATAACCCCATACTCAAAAAGGAAGGCCCTGAAACAGGAATACAGTCAGAAAACCACTAACCGACCATGGTACCAGCTAGTTTCCTATGTAGTAGAGGAATCTACCAACAGAAAAGTTAAGAGTGGGTTACCATCCCCAGCACATGACACCAGCAATCCTTTTTTACCACTTTATACAAGGTGTTGACCGAAAAGGAAAGCTGATACAAGTAAACGGAAGAAGTAAAGGAAATCATTTGCCTGTGTCATCATCTTCTTCTTCATCATCGTCATCTTCCTCTTGCCCATCATCCTCCTCTTCAGAGTCATCACCATCTTTCTCCTGCAATTAGGCAAAACACAGGTAATCAGACAACATTTGAAAAATCCTCTTTGGAAATCCTATTACTGATTCCAATAAATTCTCATTCAGTCTGACAGGCTTGATATAATGGTACAAAACTTTTATTTCATTGTGATAAGCAGCAGAATGTCTGTCATATGAAACTTCACATGTATTGTTTAATCTGTCATTAGAACTGCACCTAAACTGGAATCATCTTAAAGGATGGTTTATAGCTAAGAAAGAACAAGCAATAATGTAATGCTTGAACGGTGCCTAAACTTCACATGTATTCTTTAATCAGTCATTAGAGCTGCACCTAAACTGCTATCATCTTTATGGATGGTTTCTAGCTAAGAAAGATCAAGCAATGATGTCATTACTAGGAAAAAGAATACAGCATCCCTGATATGTACAGCCATAACAAACCCTGAAGAATGAATTTAAGATCCCACCAGCAACCCTTTCTTTCAACAGGATCAAAAAAATCTTTAAATAACTAAATATGTTTTACACAATTGGAATTTGTTGATGCCCAAAGTGAGTCAGCCTGCATTAAAGCACTATGGAAAACCAAATCCCTGCTATTCAGATTTCAGATTTCTTCAGTAACTTCACTTTTGTCGAAGGTCTCATTTTCATGCAATTGTAAATTGATTTGTATATCAATCCAAAAACATCATTGAATTTTGGTTTCATGTTTAGTCAAGTTTTGCTAAAAGACTTTCTATCAAGTTCATACTTCTGCAGAACTAGTATCTTCCATCTATTTTAGTTTCAATATCTTCACATCCAACAAGCCATCAAGAAAACCATCAAATGAACTTTCCAATTACCAACAATGAAATAATGAAAAAAAAAATGCATGCCCTCAGCTGAAATGGAAGGAAAAACACCAGAAACGTTATAACATTCACAAAACATAATAAAATAGGATCCATTTACCCTTCATCGGCTTCATCCCCATCAAAGTCCTCTTCATCAGGATCCTACATTGGAGAATTAGGAAAGTTACATTGCTTTCAAGCTTCATTTTCAAGAAAAAAAGGGAGGAAAAGGACTTAACAAAATAAATCAATTACAATGTTAAAAATATGAGAGTGGATTGGGCCATAAATCCTCCTTAATGATCTCTGCAACCTGCAGTTATTTTATTATGTAAGAGATAGCAACAGCTTCAGTAAACCTATTTCGTAAAGAAGAAAAATATCCATAATGCTTATACCAAGGAATAAAACTCTATTACTTTGTAAGCTACAGGTTCAACTTACCTCATCCTGCATGTCATCAATCATGCCTTTTGGCTGAGTGTTACTAAACCAGCTAAAGAAGCTGCATTTAAGCAGGTGAATTTGAAGGTGAGGCACAAAATACAAAATATTACAAAGAACAGATTTGGAAAAACAATAGGCAATATACTAAAGTTAAACAATGATATAAAAGCCATCCTGCAAGCACAAATTGTACTCCACTTAAAACTAAAACAAGCATACATCATAACACTATTACTAAAACAAAGATCAAATTGGCCCTTCACACACTCATCAAATGGAAAGACATCATAAGTTGGTCGAACAGGAAAATGCGCACCATGACCAGTGACAATCAAACAATAATGGGTAAACTTCATTTTCACCATTATACATTAATCAATGTTCCTCTTCTACACCTATAGTTTAAAAATTCTCTGAAGCTACCCTTCCAATTTCAAAAATAATCCCAATTTTATCTTCTATCCATTACATAGCCTACTTTTTTTTATTTTGGTTTTGAAGTAATTTTTTTTCTTACTTTTTAAGTGCTTACAAGGAGATTATTGCAGTTATAGGGATCTAACAAGAAAAATGAGAGAAATTAAGAAAAACCAAAATAAACAATGAACAAAACAGAGCTTGTTGTAAGTTATTTAATAGTTAAAGACAAATTTGAATATATATAAGGGTAAAATTTGGATATTCTACACTATGGAGGTAGAAGTGGAGCACTAATGAATCTATAAAGCAAAATTATAGTTTACCCAACAATAAATCATGTTTCAAACGAAGAAAAATTGAAATTATTGTTTGCATAATGAGATTTTTTAATGTTTCCCTTATTTGTACTAGTACAGATGATATTTATAAAGATAAGAAAAGAACCATTGGAACACGAGAACCAGCTTTGGAGTCAGGAAATAAGAGAAAAAGTAAACAGGTTGAGAAAATAAACCTTTCATCAGCCAAAAGCCTCTTGTTCCCTTTATTTTCATGACTAACTCCATTTGGAAGACCCTTCACATTTTAGAAATGCAATTAAATAAAAAAAAAAACACAAACAGAATATACAATTTAGAAACCTGTTATGAAATGACAAGAAGAAGTTACCATGCCCTCTTTCCAGCTGATTGGTGTGGCAGTAATCTCTGTTGTTCCTTCATCATGGAAGGCAAAAGATTTTTATAAGCTTTGTCTCTTCAAAGTAAGGGTTGGGTTCAAAGTTCTGCAAATGATAAAAAAAAAGAATCAAGAACTATTCAATCAATCCTACAACAAAAAAAAAGATGTCAATTAATTCTATTCAAACAAAGAAAAGACAGTAGAATCAGTTATTCGTGCAAAACTGTACAAGCAGGGGGCAGAGAATAAACTTACAAATGTTATTGAATAACCAGATTTAACATCTTTTGAATCCTCCACTTCCAACGAACTTAAAAATTTGAACATCTACCAAAATACAAGGGAATCAAATTTACTACACAGACAGGCAGCTAAGGGAAGGGAACAAATGAAAGTGTACAAGTTAATAGTCAGATCATACAGGAACAAAACCAAACCTTTTGATCCTCTTTCACTCAGAAGAATACCTAGAGCAGGATGGCTTTAAAACTGCAGGGAACCACAAAACAAATTAGATGTAATGATGAAACTCTGTTTCAGAGAAGGCAGGGGCATATTATAATAGCAGTTAAAAATTATATATTTTGATAAAAAAGCAGATGAGAACAGATTGCTAACCGCAGTCAACCAGAAGTCAGGTATCGACTTGATGATCTCATTCCGCTTATCATACACTGGCTTGCGTATCTCATTATACTTTTGCTCTACTTCCAAAAACCTTATCACTTGCCTCTTCATTAATCTATGAACACCGAAAAACCAATGCATAGTTCAAGTATAAAAGTAGCAACAAACACAGACAAATAAGGAAAAAAAATTATACAAGCGTCAATAAATAAATAAAATAATCAGACAGTGAAACAAACAAGGCATATCATTCAGAAGGGCAACGTTCCCAACATACTGTACACATAATCCTACTTCAATCATGATTTAAACATAATCCTCCTTCCTGATTATGTTTTTTTGTATTAAACTTGCATTAGCTATTGGTTTTCTGGAAACAAGTATCCATCATCACATAACCAGATACTTATAACTGGAATTAAACAACTTAAGCAATCATTTAGCATAGCAAATCAGCACATCCAGGTATCTGACAGCATAAACCCAGAATGGATAAACCTGAGTCTGATTTTCAGTATATATATAGGACAAAATGTACAAAACAAAAATTATGCAAAGCAATTGGACTCTACCAAACCAGAAAAAAAAATCTCAAATTTCATACATGAAATATATATGACATTGAAAGCGCATACACCCAAAACATGCAAAGTTTACACTACCTTTTCGAGATCGTCTTGGATCTTCCTGGAGCTTCTCGATGTGAGAATGAGTTCTTCATCGATTTGGTTATTGTCCTCCTCGCCTTTCTCCGCTACCTTCAACTTCTTACCCTTGTTGTCTGCCACCATTTTCTCTATCCACCAAAACCCCTAAACCTCTCTCCCCTTCTCCCTCTCTCTCACTCTTTGTTTATGCTGTTGATGACTGTCTAAAACCCTAGTGCTTTTAACCTCCTTGTCTTGCTTTCCCTTTTTTCTTTTGTTTCTATTTTTTTTATTCCCTGCTTTTTCCCGTCATAGTGCGAACAAAAGTGTTAGGGTTTTGCGAGTTTGAATCCGCTGTGGAGTCAATTGTAGAGGTTGGGAGTGTTTATTTTGGTAGAAAAATTATTTTTTTAAAATATTTTTTATTTAAAAAAATAATAAATTTGATTTTTATAGGCTTATTTTTATGATTTTGATGTAATTATATTAAAAATATAAAAATATTGTGTAAATATATTTTAATTGAAAAGTACCCTATATTTAATTTATAAACACACATTACATAAATAACCAGTAAATAACTTGTATTGATACTATTTTTTAAAATGATTTTTTAAATTGTTTTTATTAAAAAATATATCAAATTAATTTTCTAGGTTTTTTTCTATGATTTTAATGTAATGATATAAAAAAATTAAAAAAATCTAAAATAAAAATTTCAATTGAAAAACAACCTCCACCTCATCATCAAATATAGATGGTAATTTACCAACAAATAACTCCCACAATATTCATATATCAAAACCTCAATTTACCACCTGATATTTTAATTCAATCATGAATCTTTTGATTTTATCAATTTATAGTTCAAAATAAATATATCATAAATCAAGTTCTCTAAAAGATATAGAAAAATAAAACTAGTCTTTTTAATTTTCTAGAAAAAAGAAACATTGCTTTTGTATCTAGTTTTTTCAAATAATTAGTGTATTACTCTATTTTTAAACTATCCAAAAATTTTATACAAGTAAAAAAGCTTTTAATAATCATAATCTATATTTCAAAAAAAATCAAAATTATCATGAAATTTTAAAATAATAGGTTTCTAAAATTTGTTCAATTCTATAAAAAAAATCAAAGTTCTATCATCTAACTTTTAAGATATCAAAAAATGACATATTTTTTTTTATTATTAATATAGATGTCTGAACCAACTTACGTGCACCTTAACTAATCTCACGAGCCCTGAAATTAACGATTATGTAAGCTTTTCATTGGTCCTGAAGCTTGTGAGATCCAATCTGGTAATTTTTAGAGAATAAACTTCAAGTCTAACCAATTATATTACACCCTTCAAAAGTTATATTTTTTAAAAAAACATGTGAAGGTGCGATTACATTTTGTTTTGTTATCATTATCAATTGGGAATGTTATTGATAATTTTAAGAATTAAAAATTGTATTGTTCTCCTTCTTGTTATTACCTATATTTGGTCTAAAATGCCTTTTGCAAATATCCAACTTGTAATTTCTTATAATAAAATCACCATTAGCTTTGTTAAGGAATCGCCTCGCACTTTTCCAGTCAACTTAGGACCTATAGGTGCAAATTGCATGCTACAGTGGTCCCTATGGCCATTAGGCCTCACGCCACTTGGGCCTCATGTATTATTTCCTTTTCTTCTTCTTTTTTGTTCATTTTATTCAAGCTCTTTACTTCGAGTACAAAAAAAGTTTTATATGCCTTAACTAATTATGCTTTATGAAATGAATATTGTCTTCACTTAATAAAAATACCCTAAGTATAAAATGAAGATTATTCAAGGCCTTATTTATCATATATCCATGAAAAATATATTTTTAAATATTTTAAAAGGCTCCATTTTGCTCAAGCCTCCCTTGTACCCATAACAATTTATTTGGAGTTGGGTTTACCCTTTCCTTTCTATTGTTTTAGGCTTTGAAGTGTCTGCCCATTGGGTTGATCTTTTAATTAATAGAAAGGGATTAGAGTTTTAGTTCATATAGGATTGAAAGATAGGCACCGAAGAGGGTTACTATGCCTTGATAGAATAAAAACACACTTTATTCATATGTGAAAACTTAAGGCAAAAAAACACAAGACAATTAATACATGAAGATGATTAAAACTTTATAATATCTAACCATACCATAAAAAATAAAGATGGTAAAGATTGATAGGTTCTATCAAGTCTACATTCAATCCCAAACATAACTTATAATTTTACAATCCAATATATGTTTTTTTATTAAATTAGATGTCCAGATCAGCTTGTACGCACCTCAACTAATATCACGGGCCTTGAAGTTTAACGACCATGTGAGTCTCCAATGGCCCTGAGGTTTGTGGAACTCGAACTGATGACCTCTAAGGAGCAAACATAGAACCTGATTAGTTAAGTTACTCCCCTTAAGATTAATCAACTATCTATTTTTAATTGTATAAAAATATTTTGCAAAGAAAATTACAAAGTTATTATAATTGTGGGATTCTTATTGCATCAAAGCATTGTTCCTAAATATTTCTGGTCAATACTTTATTAAGACTGGACATTAATTACAAATGTTGAGACTGATACATGTTATGTTTTTTTCTTTTATGAAAGGAATAAATTGTTTTCATAAGCTGAGGTATAAGGGATACTTAAAACTAATATATAGGTACTTATTGAATGACATGTTTAATGAATTGACCCGCATGAGAATTTCATATGAAGAAATCATATGTGTCTATGAAAAAACTCACACGATGATTGTGTAAATAATCCTTAGACTTGAGATCACTAAATTATCTTACATAAAGAGTATTATGTTTTGATTTTGCTACACGTTGTTCTAATCAATGGTAATAAATGAGCAGATATTGAGTATAACATGAACTATATGAAGGTATTTAAGTAATCAAAAGAGAATTCATCACCCCATGTGAATTTTAAAAAAAATATTTCATCTGTTTTCAAATAATATTAATTGTAAATCCTTGTGCAAAATGGAATGAGATTTGAAAAGAATTTCAAATTTTATTCAAAAATCAATAACTATGATGTTGAGAATAAATATGATTTGACAGAGTAAACATACTTCATGTTATAATATCTAAATCGGGATATTATTGATGAAGAGATAATAATTACACTGAGAAATTAATCGCTAGAAAATTAAGTTAAACCACTTATGACTTTTCTAATATTTGAGGGTTTATGATAGGTTTTGGACATTGTATTTGACCTTCAAATATAAATCAATTAATTGTTGAATTGATAATAAATTAATTTTTTAATTTATTTATTCTTATTTTATTTAGGATTATAATTTATATTTATATCAACTTGTTAGGGAACCTAATATATCACAAACATAAGAACTATTGCTCATAAATTAAAATGGAATGATTGATCAAGTGTAACTTGATTACAAATAAATTTAGAAATTGAGAACTAAAATGTAATTAAAAACAGGAATTATAATTCTAGTCCTATAAACAATCAAGTAATGACTTGATTGAATAAATTTCTAAACTTAGCCTAAAATAATAAATGTGATATTATTTAAGAAAAAAATTGATATTTTATCATTTATAGGGTTTTTAGGTTTCCCTATAAATAGAAAGACATGTCTCTTATTTCCTAAAGGTAAGTAGAGTGCATAAACACCTAAAACACACACACACACACACACAAAAAGAGAGAGAGAGAGAGAGAGAGAGAGAGAGAGAGAGAGAGCTAGCATTCTAAAGTATAGTAATAACTCTCTCCTAAGCCACTTCTCAAATGATTTAAAAGATTTGTTACAGGTAATTCATGTTAATTATTATTAAAATTCAGTCATTTAAACGACTTGTAGTATGTGACAATTCAATATTAAAGCAAATATTTAAAACAAAAAAAAAAATCTATAAACCCTAAACAATTCTAGATCTGTCTAATACACAATTCTAGATTTGTCTAACAGAATTTTGAAACTCCTGAAAATTTTTAAATTTACAATTTTCATTATACATACTGTATAACAAACTGTTTCTTTTTCATGTTTTTAATATATATAGAATGTATGAAATACTTCTGTTTTGTCTGCGTTTTTTGTAAATACAATTTAATTCTAATATTGAAAATATCTTCATGACCAAACTTCTGCGTGATTACTTCATGATGTTTTGAAATTCTCTTTTTATGTAATATCTTGTAATGCAATAAACCAGCATTTCAATTAGAAAAGTACACATCGAAAATATAACAAACCATTATATTACATTAATCCAAAGATGTGAATGTCATTAATGAATCTAGGTGGAACTCTCTTGATGCTCTTTAAAGCAAAAGATGTGATAATCACACTGCAAAATCACTTTTTAAACATGGTAACAGCATGTTTAAAAGCCAAGAAAGATTTTTTATTAATCGAGAAAATAATGATGCAATTGGTAGGTGAAGCTAACTTATCTACATTCTATAACTATATCAAATGAAGAACGTAAATCGGTAAACTAACAATTCTGCAGAAACTGCATTCCTTAGCTGGCTGGCTGGCTGGAAGCTAGATGACCCATCTGCAGTAATCTATAGGATCTGACTAGGAAAGGTTGAGCTCTTCCTGTTACAATCACCTCCCTGATATAATCCAAAAACACTTGTTCACTGTGATGAAGTGCTATTGTTTTCGCCTGCAACCCAGTATTGTTTGACGGTGAACAACACTTTTTCTGACAGGAGCGGTCCGTCCTCATGATCCACCATTTTCGCATTCCATCTCATTCCCCCCACAATTCTCCTCACCTTGATAAGCACATCAACTTTATCACGGAATATGACTGCTCCTTCAGGCCTTAAAATGCGATCCATCTCTAGAAGAATGTCTTCCATATTGCACCTGCAATGGTTGCAACAAAACAAAAATGCAAAGATTCTTAAAATACCATAATTGAAGGTTTACATGCTTCATCAAGAAACGCTAAAGAAGAGCGGGTGAGCGGCAACATTGATTTCGTTTCAAAAATAACTTCCTATCCTTGCAAAATAACGTCCACTTTTGAGAGGGAAGTGGTGTTTAGGCGAGAAGCAATCAAGAGTTTAAAATATACTGATTCGCGCTAGCAATAAACACTGACCCACTTAAGACAGAACGTCCCTTGACCTTGTTGATTCTCTCTGTAGTGGATCAAATAAGTTTGCTGCGATCCTAGTTAGTGAACTAATAACTTGGAAGACAGAAAACAGAGAAGAGAGAGCAAATCCTAGGAAAAATCAACGTATGATACATTTTTACACTTCCAATTGACGCAAGTCATGAAACAAATCCTAGGACTAACATTCGTTATTCTTAAGAAGTTTTTCAGACCAACACTAAAACATAAAATATAAAAATAAAAGAATGGATCCAACTTGTTATTTTTATTTTAAATCAGGATTATAAAACAAGGTATCAACAACACATATGGATACACGAGTACAAGTGATTTAAGACTTCTTGGTATTTTAAAACTTTATTAAAGAATAAGACAAATAATTCAAACCATATAATGAACACTGGGACACAGTTAAATATAATCATTTAAACCCTATAAATCATTCCCACTCAAGCTGTCATTTGTGCTATCAAGCATTTTAAGCTCTATTCTATTAGAATTGAATAAAAAGTATCAGAAACAAAGACTTACTTGTCTTTATACAAGCTGAAAACACCATTTGCATGAATAAGATCATATGTCCTTGGGTAAGTGGAGAATGCTTCACACCTGATGCAGAAAGAAGAAAGATCATAGGATAAAGTAAGACATTAAAGAACGTAAATGATATAAGAGATCAGTCCAACATAAAACAATCTTTTCTCAATAAAAAGAGTTGGAACTCTCAGCAGAAATGTACACATACACAAAACAGTAAAAGAGTTATACCCTTGTTACTTTCTTCCTGTACTCCTATAAATGAAAGTTTCGCAAATTAAAAATTTAATAAAAACCAGAATAAGAGTAAACCTTCCCCATACTACAGTAATATTATTGAATAAAAATTAACATATTTTAAAATCAGAGCATGATGGTAGTTTTCACATGGCTAGGTAGATAACCATGGTTAGAGCATGGCCAAAATTAGTCAGTAAATGAGTAAAACACTCCCACCTATCAACCTCCACCTACAACATTGTCTAAATTCATTTTTCTTGCTTATCAAGAAGAACAAAAGATGTATTAGGTTCTCTAATCCTCTAAGATATCAACCAAGCACAAAAGATACTCACAAGTATATTTTCTTTGGTTTATGGTTCCCTTTTCTCATCTCCACAATTCTTTTCAAGACCAGACAGAAACTCATCAAAAAGCAAAAGTATGAATGACATGGGAATTTTTTTTTCCAAATAAATTTGCAATGTATTCATTGGAAAAATGTTGTTAAAAATGCTTATATTTGGTTCATAACATCCCATATTAACTAACCTTCAAATTGGTTATATCCTTAACAGCGGGCCACCAAGTTAAGCTTCAAACCCCCAGTAAAAGAGAGCTGAGAGGCTTCTAATTCTAAAAAACAGCCAAAATATTTGCTTTAAGAAAAACTTTATATCAGGGAGAAGAAGATTTGGATGCTTTCCTATCACCCTAGACTCAAGACCGTCCTGTTACAAGAACCCATTGCACCATAGTAGTGCTCTGGATTGGATCATAACCAAATAGTGGAGACCTAAAAATACTGGTGTAGTTAGCACCAGATTGTAGGGACAGAAGCTTCGTTGAGTTGAGGCCAAAAAGAAACGTTGTCAGAAAAATTATGGGGAAAGTGTAGCCGTGATCAACTGAAATTTATGGCTATTCTATCTGCACTACTTTGTAGCAGAAATTCAATCAACAAAAATAATGCGGGCAGAGAAAGAAAACCAAAAAAAAAGGGGTGTGGGGGGGGGGCATTTTCCAAAACTTACCAATCATGATATATGCCAATCAAGCCACGCTCATATATAACACCCAGAGTGTCTCTTTCATTTATTGTGGGCATAACATTCATAACCCACAATTTTGGAGATTGAAGAGCCGCAGCAAAGCCTCCCATGCCAGCATTCATGTCCATAATGTTGCGATACCTCCCTGAGTCAATGACATTGTTTATCCTCTTATAGGCATTGACATGCTTCTTCCATGTTCGACTGTCCTCTAGGAATGTCTCAACTGACAATCCTGGAATGGAGCCACTAGATATTCTGGAAGGAACAGCATTAAGTCTCTCTGAAAATGGCTGCCATGCTGCACCAGTGACTTCATCTGTCTCAGGATGAGGAGTTACACATGCCTCCATTTTCTTGTACCTAGAAAAATATGAAAAAATACAGTAAACATGGAGCAAAAGTTTTCTACCTCAAATAAATAACTTCAAAGAACTTATCATTCTGAATAATTTGAAATACGCAAGCTACTGAAATCTTTCATCATGGAAACTCATCCTCGTAGCAGCTTGCAACTTAAGTACTGGTAATACTATTGGCATAATTTCAGTCATCAATATCGCAACAGATGGCAATCCACTCAAACAGGACCAAAGAACATAAATAAATAAAATAACAAAGCAGCTTAGGGAACAACAATCACTTGGATCTGCTATATCAGGGAAAGAAAAAAAAAAACTATTTTGAATTTTTCTACCAAAGTTAAGTTTCTTTCTAGCAAATTGTCTAGAGAATAATATTAAACATATATTTGTTGCTAAAAATTCACAAAAACATACCAAACATCATCTGGATTTGTTGATTTACACAT